>NC_141162.1:125248633-125403473 GCF_053477565.2 Lygodium microphyllum | reverse complement strand
CACAAGCCTCTTTCATAGCCCAATAACGAGATGTTAAGCAGTGTCGGTTAGGGTAATTGGCTTTGTTCAGAAACAATACAAACATGAAAATTTCCAAAAAATTTCAAACACCACACAAGCCACACACAAAACCCAATGACACACAATGTCTCTTGTAGCTTGAAAATATCAAAAATACCAATTTGGTAGAGCATCACACACCTTGCACAAAGTTCAAAAACTCAAATGCCGAAAACAAAACCAATTGTACTAAATTCTCATACCTTGAAAAAACTTGATTTGACTCTCAACACTTCAGCTTTCGAATTCTCAATCTCTTCGATTGGCATGATAAGAGTCCACACTCTCACATGCAACCCTCCACTCTCCTCACTCAAGTTACAAAGTTTTTTGCAAGGAGAAAGGCCATGCTGTTAGCACCTCTCACACCTTCCTTTATATAGTTTTTTTCCAATACACACGTTTGGTCTTTTTTAGAAAGCTTGTGCTTTCAAAACGTTTGGCTTTTCATTAAAGCATAAAACTTAATTTGTTTTGGCCAGAAGCCAAAAAGACTTAAGGGCTTCAAATCGAGTTTAATAGCCTAAAAGACCATAAATTCTTTAGCGTTTTAAAAATGCCAACTTATGTTTCGAAATAAGCCATCATGTCTACATTATTAAAATGCCAAATTTGGTCGCCATCAATGTCACCAACTTGCTTCTTCCTTAGAGCATAACAAGACTTATCATTCTCCTTCTATCATCAACGACTGTGGCCCGTATCTCTGTTCGCGATCCGACGTCTGTCGAATCTGCCTGCGTCATCAAGCTGCTCAACTTTCAGGGTAGATCGCCATCAGAGCCATAGGTCTTGGAAAAAATGAGCTCAACACATCAGCACCAGCAACGGCTCGCAGAAGATTAGCTCCTGCACTCTTGAACAAGGACTGAACACCCGCATTCTGAATGATCTGACGGAAGCAATCAGGTGAGCCTGAGTATTCAACTGCTCCCCAGATGTCATCATCATACGACCACTCACTTTCATCATTATCATATCCTAAAGTATTAAGGATCTGTGCTACAGATTATCAGCCGCCGCCACCCTTTGATTCAGGAAACTTGCTGAATCTTCTGCCATCGAAATTTGTCGCCATTGCTGCCCGAAATCAATGACGATCGCCATTACTAATCATTGAATAATGCGAGCACCTCATTTTCAAGTCTCATTATGTTAGATACATTAATAACACCAATGACTTCACGTCCCATATGAGCAGTATGCACCATGCATGTTGAAAGGAGAGTGATCTCCAATAACCTTCAACATCGCCTCTCCTTCTTTTTCACTATGACATTGTAAGTCGAAGACCATTTCATCCTTCTGGTAGGTTATTTTTGGATGGGAGGAGCACAAAAATGTTGTACTCTGCTCCTCCCATCCAAAATCTTACTATCGCTCAAGAAAAATGATGGTTCTCAAGATGTTGACCAAGAAAACAACCCTTCTCACAACTAACGGCATCCTTCAACACCCTTAAACTCACCCAACCACCTTTCCCATTGAACCAGAGATTCCTAATTTGGTGATGAATATCCCAAATATCGTGTTGCAAAAAATTGTGCATTCTCATTGAAGGTGCTCTCTCAAGTGTACGTGCAACTAAGGTTTACTGGGTATAGCTCCAGCAGACCTCATGTCGTGCTAGTGCTCAACAATAGTGCAAAACTGTGCATAAGCCCAACCCATGATGGCATGGAAGTATTTAGAAATATCACACAACCCTCGAGTGTAGTGGATCCGTCGACAAGTGCAATCTGAAGTGCTTGTAAACCCATAATCCCCGTGATGTGCAAGAGTCTCGGCAAGAAAATATACCTGTTCCACAATATTCAGCAACCATCAACCATCAACCAAGCCATCGACAAACTCTAACTCCAACCTGTCCAAATAAATACCAAACTCGACTAAGGCCATCAAGTTTTCACACTAAAAAAATCTATAAAAATGACAAAAATAAATCCTAAGCTAAAAAAACACAAAAAATCCAAATACAAAACAGAACACAAATCGTCACACAAAAAACTAAGGTAACAAAAATCAAACCTATCTACAATTTTTCTAAGGGTTTTCATTTTTTGAAAAATTGATTGACATATTAAGCCCTCCCCCTAGTTTGCAAACATTCATGTGCAACAGTTGTTTTCATAAAACGATGCAACATTTATGAGCCAATCAAAGATCGAATCCAACCCTCCATCCTTGAATTCTTCAAACTCATAAATCAGAAAAATCAAAGACATGTAATTTTCAAATAACTCCTCAATGAACATGCAAAATTTATCCACAAATTTCTCTTTAAAATCCTCAAATTTTTCAAATCCAAAGTTCTCAAAACATCTCACACTGTCAATACAAAATATCTCATTATCCATAACAATCCACATACCTCTCCCATCCTCCCAAAAGGAAACCATGACAAATCTTAGGTTTTGAAATGAGGTTATGACCCTTTTTATGTTGCCAAATATATCAAGAAAATGCACTCATCAAAACAAGAAACCTCTCCGAGACACCTATCCAAACAACAAGACTTCATCTCTTCAAAAAAACAAGATTTCAACTCTTCAATTCCACAAACATAATGATAAACATTTTCCATATCTTTCTCACGAATACTGTAACACAAAATCTCACAATAAATATCAAGTAACATATTTGGGACATTGTCCTTATCCAAACATCTAATTGTCCAATCCTCTTCAACTGCAACCTCACAATTTCTTTCAAACTCTCTACCCTTAGTGTTAGATCTATCTTCCCTCATTCTTTCAACCCTTTTCATAGCCGTACTCAAATTCCCTCTCACATCTTTATCAATGTCACTCTCTGGGTCCTCAAAACCCCAATCAAGATCATCACAACCATCATCACAAACTCTAGGAGAACTCAAAGAAACTAAAAGACTATCAGATGAAGTTTTTTCTTCATTATTGTTACCTAAATCAACCAAACAATCATCCACACAACTATCAAGATGCATGAGGTTAGGTCTACTCAAAACAACATCAGCAACACCACAAACAAACGCCTCTCTAGGGCCACTCAAGTGATCAACAATCATCTCACAAGACTCATCAAAGTCATAAACAACACCAACAACATCAAAATTACAACATGAGTCTGAACCCAAAACCTCAAAACTCTCTTGATCAACAAACTTACTACCAAACTCATAACAAACCTCAACAAACTCTAAGAAAAACTCATCAAGCAACAATTTCGAACCCCTCAACTTTATCAATCAATCTTATATTTTTTAAGCCCTCTCTCTCATGGTCTTCTAACAAACTCAAAAAATCCTCCTTAATTCTCTCTTCTTATTTTTCAAGATTAACTAACTCAAGTGCAATAGATGACACCTCCTAATCAATGAACTCTCATCCTCTGTAATATTTCCGTTGAAAAATATTACTAGTCCAACTTTCCACACCCCGTGTGAGACTCACGCAAAGGTCAATTCCAGCATTGGAGTTATCGACGATGCAATCTTTAAATTGTACGCGAGGTACCATGACTCTCCACTGGCAAATTGGGACCAAGGTTAAAAACTCGCATAACCGCAGGTGAACTCCCTCTTGAGAGGAGGTCAAGAGGATCCGCCACGTGCTATCCAAATAGAAGCTTCTAAGGGGGCTTCTTAGAGCGCCCCTTCCCGTGGATTTCCATAAAGCCATTTTACCCCCGGTTTTCTTTTAAACCCCCTTCCCATTGCAACTCCCACAAGTCCATATTAGCCTGGTTTTAAAGCCCCCTACCCGTGGAGACCCTATAAATTCCATTGTAACCTGGGATTTAAAGCCCTTTTCCATTGCATCCATCTCAAGCCCAATCCTTTGCCAGGTTTAAAGGTCCCTTCCTCGGGCGGATTATGGATAAGCCTACGAGCTGGACTTTATAAATGTATTTCAAAGATAAATATGATAACCTGTTGAAAAGAAACTTGTTTGACACTGTTTTTCTATGTCAAGTGCTAAGATTATGTGAAGGAACCGGTGCCTAACCGTCCGTCCTACGGATGGGTGGTCCCAGTTGGCTGGGAACTTTTCTCAATCACGATGGACAGCAAGGAGATCTTATTAAAGGAAATGAATAGTAAGGGCGCTGACCCAGAGTCTACGTTATAATAATCCTGGTTTATGCTGTTTTAGGGGAATGGAATGGGACTATGCCTTACGGTAGACAGGTCGAGCCTTAAAACCCTCTCATTTCCCATTCTCGTTGAACCAAGTGCAGTGTGAATCCGCTGTCAAGATTGTGGGAGAGAAGGAAGGAGTCTCACTTGTAACTTTCTTGCTTGCACAATGGAGGAATACACACAGAGGTGGAGGCTGAAAACAGTTTTCCTCTTCTTAGTTTGTGTAAGCCAAAAGAACTCTCATACAAAGAAAATAGAATAACCGTATATATGGGTCTCAAACCAAACTCAACTAACTAAGGTGGCATGCTAACTGAGCCACGAACTAGAGTAGATAAGGATAGCTGTTATCTAGCTATTATTCATGGGCGGTGTACCAACTGCATCTGCAACTGACACGTCGGTGACATAAATGCACAACGGTCACCCTGACATATCACGAGTGGAGCTCGATCTCTCAACACTCCCCCTCGAGCTCAATCCCAATTCCTGCACACCAAGCAGGTCTTTGAACTTGCGCAGCTTCTCTGCGCCCAATGCCTTCATGAATATGTCAGCTACCTGATCCTCTGTGCTGACATAAGCTAGATCAATAAGACCTAGTAAAACCCTCTCCCGCACATAGTGATAATGCACCTCAATGTGCTTTGTTCTAGCATGATAGATTGGGTTATTTGCCAAGTGTATACTACTCATGTTGTCACAATAAATGACAAGTGGCCCATCTGTAGACTGATGCATATCATAAAGTAGCTTGTGCAACCAAGCTACCTCACATGCAGCCATTGCTGCACCCCTGTACTCAGCCTCTGTGCTCGACAAGGCAACTGTAGGCTGTTTCTTGCTGCTCCAAGTGACTGCAGCACTCCCAAAAGAGAACACATATCCACTGGTAGATCGTCTATCAGAAATGCTACCAACCCAATCAGCATCAGTGTATCCATGCAACTGTATCTGAACCCCAGTCTCATAAAATAGTCCATACTGCAATGTGGACTTCACATACCTCAGTATGCATCTAGCCGCATCCAAATGCGGTTTCCTTGGAGCCTGCATAAACTGACTTACCAATCCAACAGCATAGCTCAAATCTGTCCTGGTAATAGTTATATAAATCAAGCTTCCTACTATGCGTCTGTACATAGTAGGGTCTTCTAGAAGCTCACCTGCATCTGCGCTCAGCTTCACATTCTGCTCCAAAGGAACTGAAATAGGCTTACAGCCTGTCATCCCATAGTTGGACAACATGTCCAATCCATACTGCCTCTGCAAGAGCTGTATCCCACTTGGTGATCTTATCACCTCAATGCCCAAGAAATAACGAATCTCTCCCAAATCCTTCATCTCAAACTTCTGCTTCAATAGCATTTTCACATGAAGGATATCTTCATCACTGTCACCTATCATAATCAAATCATCAACATAAATGACAAGTAGCATAATACCTTTCTCTGTTTTTCTCACATAAAGTGAGAAATCTGCCTTGGAAATCTGAAAGCCAATAGTGACAAGATACTGTCCTATCTTGTCAGACCATGCTCTAGGTGCTTGCTTCAAGCCATACAAGGCTTTCTTCAACCTGCAAACAAACTCAGGATGAACAGCATGCACATAACCTGGTGGCTACTCCATATAGACCTCTTCTTGCAAATCACCATGCAAGAAGGCATTCTTTACATCCATCTGATGTAAAGACCATCCCTTTGATGCAGCCATAGCAATGACTGCTCTTACGGTTGCCATCCTTGCAACCGGACTGAATGTTTCTTCATAGTCAATGCCATATGTTTGTGCATACCCCTTGACTACTAATCTTGCCTTGTATCTGTTCACAGAACCATCTGCATTGTGCTTCACCTTATAAACCCACTTACAACCAATTGCATTCTTACCTTTAGGCAAAGGTACCAATTCCCATGTAGCATTTGCTTCCAAGGCATTCGTTTCTTCATCCATGGCTTTCTCCCATTTTTCTTTTCCCATGGCTTGCTCAAAAGAAGTGGGTTCTGGTTCCTGTATCACTTTGACCATATATGCATAGTGAATGGCTGTAAATCCATCATATTTCAGCCTATCCACATGATACCTAGCTCTCGTAGACCTGCGCAAAGTGGGTTCACTCCCAGGGGCTCTCAAAACATCCCTGGTCTTCCTTACTCCAGGTGTAACAATAGAAGGAATATCCAACTCATCATCAATGCTCTGTTTTGAGCCACTGGATTCACCATCCACATAAGAGTGACCTGCATTCACATCAAACATGGGCTGATCTACCTTCTCTTTTCCTTTTCGTGATACCTACATACCACTATCTGCATTGCTTTGAGAAGATTCTCCTGATCTCAATCTGCCTGTCCATGGCGAAGAATGTGAACCACTGCTAGAGGATGCTCCAGGTCCACTAATATTTTGTGACTGCTGCTGTGAATTCTGTGCAGCATTACCATTTTGTGCATCTACATCATCAATCACATTTACTGGTTTATACCAACTACTCATCTCATCAAAAACAACATCTCTGCTCACTGTAAACTTACGAGTAGAAGAGTTATAGGATCTATACCCTTTTTGCTGCAGAGAGTAACCAATAAAGATGCACTTCTCAGCTTTTGGATCCAACTTGGATCTCAACTCATCTGGCACATGTACATAGGCAATGCAACCAAAAATTTTCAAATGAGAAATATCTGGTTTCCTACCAGTATACCTCTCCTCTGGAGTCATCCCATGTATTGCTGCAGTGGGAGTCCTGTTCATTATGTAGACTGCTGTAGCAACTGCTTCAGCCCAATAAAAATCTGGCAGGTCTTTTTCATTGAGCATGGCACGAGATACCTCTCCAATATGCCTGTTTTTCCTTTCTGCAATTCCATTTTGTTGTGGGGTATGACTGCATGAATATTGCTGCTTTATGCCATGCTCCTGCAAGAACCTTGCAAACTCATTTGAGAGGTACTCTCCCCCTCCATCTGACCTTAGGCATTTTATTTGCAGACCTGTTTCTTTTTCAGCCATAGCTTTAAGAGTTTTGAAATGCCCAAAAACTTCACTTTTCTTTTTTATAAAATACACCCAAACTTTTCTGCTATAGTCATCAATAAAAGTGACAAAATAATGACAGCCTCCAAGAGATGCAACTTTAGTAGTCCACACATCAGAGTGGATTAATTCCAATGGCTTCTTACTCTCTTGAACATGTCTAGGAAATGGTTTCCTTGCCTGTTTTCCAAATTGACAGGCTTCACATACCTTATGCATTTCTACAACCTTGAATTTAGGCAATCCTGCAACAATATTTTGGGCATGCATTGATTTAAGTCGCTGTACATTAACATGACCAATGCGTTTATGCCAGATATCAATATCTGCAACTACACCGGTCCCATGTGCAAACATTGCTGCACTCAATTCAGGCATGTCTGCATCCAATGTAAACATTCTGCCCTTCTTCTTTCCTTTTGCTATCAAGCGACCTTTATTTTTCATATCCTCAACAAAGCATCCATGAGGATTAAATCTGACCTACAAGCCCTGCTCAACCATTTGACCAACAGAAACCAGATTCTTGGTGATATTCGGGACACGAAATACATCGCACAGGTATTTCTTTTTCCCATCCTGCATAGACAAAGGAATTTTTCCAATCTGCACAATCGGATGTACAGTATCATCACCAGTCTCCACAAATCCTGGTTTTTCTATTTTCCTTGCATCCTCCATCCATTCTGCATGACCTGTCATATGGTTTGATGCACCTGAGTCAACATACTATACATCGTTGCTTTCTTCTGCACTTGTCACAGAATTGTTCATGTGCTGCACCATAAACAAATGCTCATTTCTGTCATCACCCTGTCTACTAGAAGATGCATAATTCTCTTATTGCACTTTTTCATTCATTATGTCATTCTGCTTTTTATAGCAGTCTTTAGCCATATGACCCATTTTACCACAGTAGTAGCATTCAACATTACTGTTTACATTTTGGTCTCTTTGCCATCCACCGCGACCTCTTTGGCTCCCCCTGCCTCTAGAGTTACCATGTCCTCCTCCATAGGACTGGTTTTCTTGAGTTTACTGCATATTCTGATTTCTACCACGGCCTCCAAATCGGCCTCCTCTACCTCTGCCTCTACCTCTTCCAGCATTTGAGTAGAAGACAGCTTCTTTTGAAGTTCCTCCTGAAGAAGATGCACCACCATTTCTCTGCTCCTCAGAAATTAGAAGAGCAATCAACTCCTCAAAATCAGGAAATCTTTCACGAACTGAAATGGATGTCCGAAACTGTGCATAATCCTTTCCTAGACCATTCAAGGTCACAGAAACTAAATCATCATCTTCCACTGGCGACCCAATGGAAGCAAGTGCATCTGCAATCTTCTTCACCTTCATGTGGTAGTCATTGATGCTCATATTTTCTCTTTGCACATTATGCAACTCTTGCTTGAGCTGCATTTTCCTGGCTTGCGTATTTGTGCTATACATTTTTGATAAAGTATCCCATGCCTCCTTTGGCGTACTTGCATCTTGAATATGCACAATCATAGAGTCTGAAATGCTGATAGATAGCCAATACATAACTTTCCTGGCTCTCTCATGCCATGCTTTAAATGCCTGCATTTGCTGTTGATTGGGAACATCAGGAAGAACTGGTTCTTCTTCATTTCCTGCAACAAATTCCCAATATTCTTTTCCCATAAGGAAATTTGTCATTCTAAACTTCCATGCTTGGAAGTTGTTCTTATCAAGCTTTTCAATGACAATCTGTGAGAGAGAATCAGACGCCATTATAGAACACTGCAAAAAATTATGTCACTGCAAAGAACACAGCTTCAGCCTCATAAGGGCTAATCTGCAAAACTGACGAAAGTGGTATTTGACCACACAGTCACTTCCTAGTGACGATTTTGCATCAACAGGCAACAAGGATGATTCTGTAACTCCCAATGTCTCTGCGCACAGGCATACGATGCAATTTCTACAGTAACTTTTCACCGACCTGTAGAACAATGGTCGCACAGCATAAAAATGGGTCTTTTCCTGAGTGTGTGCAGAAAACTTCCGCCTCCAAAATAGGCTCCGAAATGGCCTCAAATCAAAAAAACTGGGTCGCCAAGGGCTAAAGCCCTGTCCCGCAATATATATTGCCCTCTTGCTTCACCGCGAACGGCGTCTCAATCTGAGACAATGCACTCTTGCAATTTTCGGCTGTGCTACCTGCAGAGATCTGCTCCCAAAACAGAAAATGAAAGCAACACTGCTCCTCTTACCAGAACACCGCGAGCTTGGCTTGCTTTCTTGAGCTCCTTACCACGAACAAGGCTCTGATACCATGTCAAGATTGTGGGAGAGAAGGAAGGAGTCTCACTTGTAGCTTTCTTGCTTGCACAATGGAGGAATACACACAGAGGTGGAGGCTGAAAACAGTTTTCCTCTTCTTAGTTTGTGTAAGCCAAAAGAACTCTCATACAAAGAAAATAGAATAACCGTATATATGGGTCTCAAACAAAACTCAACTAACTAAGGTGGCATGCTAACTGAGCCACGAACTAAAGTAGATAAGGATAGCTGTCATCTAGCTATTATTCATGGGCGGTGTACCAACTGCATCTGCAACTGACACATCGGTGACATAAATGCACAACGGTCACCCTGGCATATCACGAGTGGAGCTCGATCTCTCAACATCCGCTTCGGCCCTGGCGTTTCTGCGTAAAGTAGTTCGCTTCGGGTTCGGCGCTAGTTGCCGTTTAGAAAATGACCATTAGGGGAAACCTTGATTCAGGTCGGTCCTAAGTGGGAACGGTCAGAATACTTCTGCTACGTGGCAGACGCGGAAAGTCCTAGATCGCAAACCCCGTGATATTCCATGGGAGTACCGGGCGGAGCTTTCTAGACCTCCTTTCCGATGGACTGCTGAGACGTGTCCTGAAGGGAACAGGTGGACATGTTACATCCTCACTATCATCTTCCTCATTAGAACTATCACTCTCCTCATCTTCTTCTTCTTCACTGTCATCCTCATTCACTTGTTTTTTTCTTGAAGACATATCAAATTTCTTTGGTACTCCCCTTCGATATACCTTTTCTACAATCTTGAATTGCTCTTGCTATCCTAAGCCAAGGTCTACCCAGTATAAGCGGAAAAGCTTCCAACCCTACTGACATAACATGACAATTAATTTTCGTAGACACACCATAAGCCTTCACTTCCAAATTTTGAATGATACCCAAGTACTTGACTTTAGCATGATTAGCAAGCCTGATTCGAAACTTTGATCCTTCAATAATTCAAAGTCCAAATTGCTCAACACAAGCTTGAGTAATCACACTAATTTGTGCTCCTCCATCAATATATGCTTCACCTATGTTCTGATTCTTATGCCAAGGATCAACATTAGGACAAATATGAGGCAATTCTTCAATACTCAAAACTCTTACTATTCCTTTCTTTTTATCCTTATACTTCGGATTTACTAATTTCTTCCATTGTCATCTCATCTTAGGACACAACTCCATCAACTGGGCAAATATATATTTACTTTCTTACCGATCATATCCTTTTTAAGGTCAAAGTCACTCTCTCCTTCCCCCAATGGAATATCAGTAGCATAATAATGTTTTCTAGGGCTACGCTCTCAATTTATTTCCTTCTCTCTTCTCCCCTCTCTTTGTTTTTCTACCTCTTTCTTCACCATCCTTACTAGTTTCAAGTTCATCTATCTCAGGATCTCTCTTTCTTTTAATTACAGGCATTACATTAACAATTTTATTTTCCTGGTTCTGATTTTCTAGAAGAATACAATTTATGGCACTTTTTCCTTTCTCCTCTTCAGTCAACCTAGGATCTTAATTTATGGAATCATTTTTTATTTCTATCCCAAAATCATTTCGTTTGTTAGGCAAGCTTTGAGATAAAGGATACATATCTCCTTTTGCTCTAGGTGGATAAGGACAATTTGTGCTCACATGACCTAACTCTCCACAAGAAAAAAGTCACCATCGGTCTTCAAAAATATCATCTTCCATTTCTTCTTCTACTTCCTAAATTTTCATTATTGGTTTGTCCTACCGGTCCTCCACTTCCTCTTCCCCAAGATCTCCCTCTCAAAGCTACTAACCTCATATTTTACAATTGACCTGATAATTGATCTTCAACCTCTGGTGCTAATTGAGCATTTTGTCTTGTTAAAATTTGAAAATTTTATCCATCCCCCTGCTAATTTTGGTCTTTGTTTTCAACATTAGGTCTTCTAAATGACTCTCTCTTTTTAAATTTCTCATTTTTTCTTTCCTTTTCTATATGGGTTCCTCAAAAGTACTTGGTTCCTTAATTTCCAACTTTGTCCTCACCTCTCCCTGCAATTTTTCAACAAACTATTTTATTTTCAACATTTTTGGGGCTCTCTCTCCAAGGCCTAAATATGCATTCCAACAATCCCAAAGTTTGGTGCACTCTAGGGCAAAGAGTTCTATGGTCTAGTCTTCTTCTTTTTTACAAGTTTCTATTTTTCTCCAAATGTCTTAGGAAATTTCAATTTCCTTAAAACAGTGAAGAAATGCTTGCTTGGTTGCTTCATATTCCATAGGAATAGGAGGATTTCTCATTCTAAGGGTTTGTATAAAGATGGTACAATCTTGAAGGGTACATTCACACTTAGTGTGGGTGCATGCACGGTGGCCCTTTATTCCCAACAAGTTTTTCAAATTGATTATATCTAGCTTTTGGAATCAGAGAATTACTTGTTTTTAGAAAATCTGATGCACAATTTTTGGGTGTTAGGTTTGTGTTACATTGGTCAAAGAATTATGAAAGAATATTCAGTGTATATAGCTAGAAGGGTGGCAAGGATGCATGCCCTGCCACCTAATTATTTTTCCCCTCTATAACCTTTGCTATTTACTTCAAAAATTTACTCTTTAATTGTCATAATTAGCATTGCTATCTGTATCACTAATTCTCACTAACGATGTTAATAGTGACACTAGTAGAAATGCTAATAGCGGCGAATCTATCATGTCACTAATAACAACATGAATAGCAATAACCAAAGCAATTTTTTCCATGAATAATTCTATTGCTTTAAACATTAGTATTGGATAGCCAGTGTGCTAGCATGCCAACCACTTGCGAGCCTATGCTCCAAGATGCCAAACACTTGTGAGCCTATGCAAAAAAACATTATAGTTTCCCTCCTTTACTTTTAATCAGTCACGTGATTAGGCACAATGTGATTAGGCACGGGATTCAAGACATTATAAATTTAATTGGTCACCATTCCCACTCCTTGATAGCTCGAGTGCTATTTTGTGATAAATTTCAAGATTCTTCTTTAACTAGTTTTATAATATAGTATGTTATAACAATAAGCAATTATAAAATCATAGAATGAAGATTTTGTGGAAAAAAGAGAAATCTAATCCTATCATAAAATGAAGATTTAGAAAAAGAAATTATAGTGGTTTAGATTCTATAGGAAAATATTTATTTTAGATATATTCTTTAGTTGGTAAATCTACAAAATGCATCAATAGTGGGCATCAATTTTAGTTATCAATAATATAATGTGACTTTAGAAAACTAAAACTTACAAGTATACTTGGACAAAAAATTACTACAATGCATCAACAAGAAAGTGGAAGCCTATTTTTTTGGCTTTTTTTGTGTGGACTTGATACATTCATTGAAACGAAAGTAAAAACTGCAACTTTTACAAAATCTGAAGCAATGCACCAGAATTATAACACACAAGACTCGTAAGTTAGATACTCCACTGGTCAGGAATCACATAGACTAATGATTTCTTGTTGTGTGGGAGTGAAAATCACTTAAATCTTCTCGCAAGCATGATGTGCTACTTGAGCTACCATAAGAACTTCAAAAAAATTTGATTAATTTAACACACTTCTTACTTGTAGAGTTTGGTTGAGCTTGTGTAAGCTTCTAATGGACAAGAGTGTGTCTTGTAATTAAGTAGGTAGCCATCAACCTAAAGAATGTCTATATGTCTAAGATTTCCTATTCAAATCCCAATTGTATTGGAAAAATTCAAAACATACTGTTTGATGAGAAAATGCTTGCTCCTTGTCTTGATCATCTCATCATGCTTGTGCCTTGTCTAGATAATTTCATCATGCTTGCAGATGACTTCTTCATGCCCCAACTCATCCATGGCTTCTATTGATGCAATGGATTGTGCATTAGGTCTTCAATCTTGCACTAGAAAAATCCCAAATGTCCCCTAAATACTACTGTGATGTTATGACACTACTATGCATTCACTCACAAAAAACCTTGGAAGATGGCCATGAGTCAAGAGTTTAGAGTAGTCCAAATTAGTGTCACTAGTAGAAGGTTTTGGTTTGCCTAGCATGGTAGCTTGTATAGAATATTTATGCTTTCTTTATATTTCATTTATTAGGTGAATAAGGATTAGATCTATATCAAGCTAGTACAAACAAAACATTTTGTATATGAATGACTTGCATACATGATAGACATATTCAGGCTATAAATAAATTAGTCACTGTCCCTAGAGAAGCCCTTGAATTGGACAAGGGATGAAATAAAAAATGAAGGATTGGATGTCCAACAAGAGCTTGTAAAAGTTGCTAAATGTTGCAGGACCAATATATGCAAGGCTTTTATCCCCCCAAACTAAGACTAGGAAGATAGAGATCTTAGCCATTTAGGCCTTTTGCTCATCAGATTGTAGACAATCATCCTGATTGACCTTCACATGAGAAGGTAAAGGACAGCTAGTAGGCCTAACATCTTGCATATGAAACTTCTCAAGGACCTTCTAGATGTACTCCTTTTGTGACAAATATAGGAACCCCTTAGAGTGATCACATGTAATGCGCATCCTAAAAATATGTGAGGCCTGCCCCACGTTATTCATCTCAAAGCTCTCCTTGAGTTAACCTTTCAAGGTATCCAACTCATCATGAGTACTCCCAGCAATCAATATATCATCCACATAGAGGATCAAAATCATAAGGATGTCATCATGAGCCTTCTTTGTGTACAAACAAGGATCCATATCATGCATAATAACCCAGTGAATGCATAAAAGCATCAAATGTATCACATTAGGGCCAAAAATGTTTCAAAATGGCACTCTTAAGAAAATGATTAAGTATCTAATTGGAAAAGGTGTTTAAAAGAGAAAAACCCTCCAAGTTTGGCTACTTGAATGTGATTAATGAGAGAATGTATGATTCATTTAAGAGGTCGGGTATTAAATATCTTCAATCTTTAATGGATGTTAAGTGTCACCTTTTCAGTCTTATTCTCTTGCAAATGGAAAAATCTTGTATTTTTGAATTTTCACACCAAAAGACTCTGCTCATTTATTCCTCGATGTTCATTTTTTGCACCTCTCTTTCCTGTGGTTCTATTTCCTTCTCTGTGATATTGTTGCCCCGTTTAGGGTTTCCTACCAAAATGTTTACCAGTACCTCTTCTAGCAATACAAGCACATCCCCACCACACAAGTATAAACTTACTATTCATTTAGATCCTATCTATTCATCTTGGAGGAGTATACACCATTGAGGATTGTTGGATAAGGATGAAGCTAACAGTTGCGATTACAAGAAAAGAAGCATGTAGACTTATGGATGGATGAAAGTATTTATCCTTCCGACCCTTCTACAGGTAAACCTCATTTTTAGAATATTCACAACTTCATAAGGTATGTTGGATATGGTTGTGATGGGATGCTTGGCTATTGCATGAGGTTATATTTTGTATCTTTTACATTTAGAAAACAAATGCATGAAATGAAGGAAGCATTAACATTGGCACAAAAAACTATTTCTGAGATAACAGACAAGGTTAATAATTTAGAAATCTCTAATCAGTCATTGCAAGAAAAACTATTGCGCTTACTAGGTATTAATATTCGAGAGAATGATGAGAGGATTAAGCTTATTAAAGAAGCCATGACAAAGAAGGACATTATAAGGATTCTTAAATCACTTGAAAATGTAAACTTAAGAAGCTAAACTTTGAAAGAGTTAGTGAAATATTTAAAAGGAATAGGTAAACCAAATGAAATAGTGGAGACATGTGATAGTATGGGTATCAGTAGGTTATTGTGCTCTCTCTAAATTGTGGTTTACAAATCTTAAATGTCATAGAATAAGTGCATTTGGTTTGCCTCGGCCTGTTGCAGTTTCAATTGCTAGGATAGCTATGAATCGTAGCATTCCAGATATTTTTGGGGAGTATATCCATATAAAAGGATCTATGCCCTATGAAAAACATAAAAACACATTTAATAATATTTGGATTGATCATAAAAGAGTCCAGATTGCAATGGTCCATATGTATAAATTTACTGTCCAAGAATGTGGTGGTATTTTGAAGTTCGCACTAAAATTGGATGAAGCACAGATTCAAAAGGGACAAAAGATAGAAAGAGTCAGCATCTGTATCATGAATAGGACATTGGGTTACAGTTTTGTAGGGGGCAAGAACAATAGTTTAAGATACAATTTGAGATGGAGCTTTGGTGGATTGGTGCGGCCCAAGTACCAACTAAAAGTCATGAAATCTTGAAATGGTTATTCTCTCATATAGGTATTCCTGATATTATAAAGTCTCAAAGTGAAGGTGAAATGTTGATAGTTGATGGTGTTGGTAGTTTTAATGTTGAATGGCATATGAGTGCCAACTTAAAAAGTATCAAATGTATGCTTGGATTAAGTAATGGGGCCAATGAAAAATATCCTTGTATTTATTGCATGGAGAGTTTGGGATCCAAAGAATGGAGTACTTTGTGGCTAGCAAGAAGAGCCCCAACTTGGAACTCTATAGATTTGAGCAAGTTCAAAAACGTGGGTGGCTTGTGGGATCCTATTCTCTCAATATCTCTAAGGAATGTTCATATTTGTATGTTGAATGCGGAGATTAGAATAATTGATAAGTTGCTTAGATTGCATCTTGACTATGCATATTCAATAAAACCAATATCTTTGTCAAATGACTACATTGATAAATGTGAGGCTTTATTGTCAAAAATGGATTTTCATGGAGGTCAAGTTCACCTAAGAAAGGATCCAATAGCCTTAGGGAAAACAAGAGAGGTCTTAGCAGATGTCTCTATGGGGGGTGCAAAAGCTAGACGATTTCTAAGAAATCATATTGGTAAACAAATGAACACATTGTGGGAGTGTTGGAGAGAGTTGTGTGCAATCACAACAAATGTGGCTAGCATACCACGAATTGCATTCCTACGAATGGAGGTTTGGAGACACCTTGACATATTTTTAAAAATTCTTAGTGAACAAAAGATAACATCTAACTATTTGGAAGAGTACAAACATTCAATTGTGAATCTTGTTCAAGCAATTAAGGAAGCTTGGGGAGAAAAGGATATTACTTTCTACTTGGTAAGATAGACATAAACTTGAACCTTTTTGATTTGAAAACAAGTTTTAATGATATAAATTGATTATTGCTTGTTGGGTTGCCACATCATATTCTTCTTATTCATGGGCCTTATTTTGTGGAAGAGCAAGGGTCCCTAGCAACTGATAGTAGCCAAGGTATGGAGAAATCTGACTACCAAGCACGTATGTGTTTCTTTCGGAGCACTAGACATGGAGGAGGAGCAAAAAAAAACTAAAGCCCTTCAAGAGTTATTCAATTGGTTTTTTCAAAGACAACTTCAAAGATCAGGAACACAATAAATACGGTGGAATCTAAAATACGGATACTATTTTCAAAATATTATATACATGCCTAGCTTTTAAGAGCCTTTACATCCTCGTTCTCCTCAAGCATTTTTCCTCTATAACGTAAAAACTTTCTTCTCTTGTAAATAAAATGGATTTGATATCCGTTTTATTTGTTACTAAAACATAAGATGAGTATGCGAGGAAGTATCTAGCCCTGGAGGTAGAGAAGCTTGGACCATAACCAAATATTTGGATGGCTGCTGTCTTTTCCAAAAATAGCACTTTGTGCACATTGTACTACAAACCTGATTATCCACCAAGAATCCTTGTAAGTGCTTTAACACAGAGAATTGGTCATAAGGCCTCCTTTGAGAAAGTGCTATGCAAAACCAACATAATATTGGGATCAATCTTCGATATGTAATGCCGAAGTGCAACATCCTTTAGGGAACTACCACCAACTCTCTATCCTTTGGCTCTTCCCAAGAAATTATTGTCATCTGCAATCTCCAACGGTAAAAGCAATAGTCAGAATGAAAAAATGAAAATATGTATGTGGTTCCATAAAAACAAAAGAATGCATTACCATTTGATTTTCGTCACTCTCAAGTTTGCTTGGATTCCATAAGCTAATTGATGTCTCCGTAACATCCTTGAGCTCCTTTACATATTCTGACTCCTCCCTTCCAAAATTGGAGATTCCAAGCTTCTCTTGAAATTGGTCAAACTCTTTCTCAACAGCCTGTAACTCTCTCTCTCAGCATCTTTAACCTTACTTAAACATAGGGAAAAAGTATTTGATGCATCTATAAACTTATCATCATACATTTGAGTATCTAATTTAAGTAAGTCCTCCTTGGACTCATTTTCAACATCCACTATGCCTTTTTCATCTACAGATGCCTTTGCAATAACTACCAAGCAATAAATTTCTCTCAAATTGAAAAGAATTTGGAGATCATACAATAATATGTACTTATTGTCTTTAATTGGGAAAGTAGGCAAAGATGGAACGATAAGGCTTGAAGGAGTGTTAGATGGCTCGTCAACCTCTATAGTGGTCTCTTCAATTATTGTCTCTGCTTTGAATTCAGCAACATCCAGGTCCTTTGCAACTAATGCTTCCATCTGTGTGTCTAGTTGCTCCTCAACATCAATATCATCTACAATCTCTTTAAGAAGGCAACAGCTAGATAATTTGAGATTTCTTTATGCTTCTCATCAGATCTTAGAGGGTATTTCACAAGAGAAAATACAATAAATGCAATAGACTTAAGCATAAGCTTGCATATTTTTGGGTGAAAATAGTATAACTCAAATGCATAAAATCTATCAAGAGAATGATAACCACATTTCTTGGTAAATAAGGACTTCTCAGTGCCAGACCTTCGAACAGGGGTGTGAACATACTCCTTGAAATCCAACTGAACAACACGATATGCCAACTCTTCAAACTCTGCAAAATATTCCTTGATAAAGTCATTTGAGAAAATTAAGAACTTGATCAAGGTCCCACTCTGGATTGCAAATCTCCCTAGTTATTAGATCGAAAGCAATGTCAATATTGTTTTCTATGAGAAAATCAAAAAGCTTCTCAGAGGTTGTGACATCTGTAATTTGAGACAACACTGGGATCCTCACAAGAAACTTTGAAGCCTTTCCCTTCTTTCAATCCTTTTTCTTGAACCTTCAATTGTCACAAACATATGAGATGCTATAGAAATATTTGAGGCAACTAACTCATTTGTCATTGTGGGCTCAAGGACTCTTTTCCTCTTGATAGATGTTGAGGTAGACACGTGTGACATCTCTATACCAGACATCTTCTTGAGATTCAATAGCTCTAAAGGCCTTAGAATGCTTGTATATACAGTGTGAATATCAAGGTATAAGCCTTTTGAAGTGGTGTGCTCGCTCCATGTTGGACGAGTTAGGAATACGACACGAATAGAAGCATTTCAAAATCTCCAAACCCCAGCATCGCACTGTTTTCGCGAGGGTAGGAAAATGACGTGTTGGAGACGTGATAGGAAGAAAATCAAAACCTTTCTATTTATCTTCTCATGCTATGTTGGACGAGTTAGGAATAGGATGACGAGTTAGGAATACGACGCGATAGGAATACGACTTTGACGGAGGGGGTGATGGAGTATGGATGGAGGGGGCGATGAAGTATGGACACAGGGGGTGACATGGAGAGTAAAGACAGGATTATGGATGGAGGGGGTGTTAGTGATGAAGAAGGAAATGGGTTCGATGTTGGTCAGAGCTGAGGGGAGGAGACAAATAGTTCGGAGCACTGCACGGAAGGAGACAGAGATGGAGATGGAGTTGAAGACATTCGACGCCTGAGGAAATGGGGAAGAAAAGTGCGCAAAAAAATTTGGGTGCCCTTAAATAGGTGCAAGAGGGGAAGAAGAAACGTTCAAAAAACCCTAATCAAATGGCTAATGAGAACATAACACATGGACATCAGCACCCGCGAGTATATAAGAACTTCTCAGTTTGCGCAAACGCAAATTCACACCTTATGTCATGACTACCGTTCATTCGACAGCTCTCACGTATCTAATCGATAGAGGTGCCGTACGTTCGACGTTAATGATGTCGAAAGCTGACTTGTCCAAAACAGTGCGATAACATACTTCACCAACTTTAGCAACAACATTCATCAGGTTTTATTGTAGCTATAGAGCTGTTGAGTTGTCCGAAGCAACACGATAGCACATATCATGAACTTTAGCAATAACCTTCAATGTGTCATATTGGAGCTATAGAGCTTCTTCTTGTCTTCTCACACTGCACTGTGACTGGGGAAAATACAAAGCAACGGTGTGCAAACAGAAACACAAGGAACTCGTGCATTCGTGTTGTGTTAGAATCCACCAATACAAAGCGATTAGGGAAAAGGAGGAACTCAAATTCACTCTATCATGTTGTATTGGGCCAACCTTTATTGTGAAGTGAGGAGCAGGAGTTCAAGGCTTCCATCTAGTCTCCGTTTCGGCGTGATGGGAATCAATTGTCTTAGTATTTAGCTTCCTTATTGCATCGTGTGGGTTTTAATGACCAAGACAAAACAAACTACAAGGAAGGTCTTGGTGAAGAAATCTTTTGAAGAAGGTCATGAGCTAATTGTTGAGGAGACAATTGAAGAAATTGTTGTCCCTGTTACACCAATTGGTAAAGTTTTTTCAGGTGAATCCTCAAAGAGCAAGTCATTTGGTGAGTTTGAGCCTTCATCTTCTCCTCACTCTTAGCTTCCCAAGGAAGCCCCTGTGAGGAAAAAGAGAAATTCAAGATGGTTTTACATGCAGAGGTGTTTTGCAGAGATCAGGAAAGCTTAAAAGTCGACTAGTCACCTCATTCCTAAGGCTACATTTTTTAGACTAGTCAAGGAGATATCTAATAGGTTGTCCTCTGTTGCTTCTATGGATGACCTCAACAAGAGATGGCAGCTTTGTGCCCTATTGCAAGAGGCAGTAGAGGATTTTTTAATAGATTTTATGAATGATGCTTATATTGTAGTTTCCCATGCACATTGAATTACATTAATGAGTAAAGACTTTAGTATGGTTAGCAGACTTAGATATAGGTTTGAAAAAGTTTTGAAGCCTATTCCATCAATTGGTCAAAAGGCATTTGAAATCCTTAATGTTCCACCCACCCAGGAGAAAGCAGAAAGAGCCACCAGAACCCAAGATTGAAGAGGTTACCCATTTTTATTTTACAAGGGTTGCAAGTGAGTAGGAGGTTGTCTTGGAGGAGAAAAGGAAAGAGGTAATAGAAAATGAGGATCTGATCTGATAGAGAAAGATTTTGTCTCTTGGCCGAGTGAACTACGAGAGGATGGGCAAAGTGTACAACCAAATGGTTGTGAATGTTTCTGTTAGTCCTGAGAAAGAAGACTACCTCAGCATTTCTCCAGAGGATAAGATCTTATTTGAGAAAAAGGATACTCAACTAACAGATTCACTAGTTTATTGTTGTTTGAGGTAAGGTCTTTTACTTCTCTTTATTTATAATGAATTTTTCCAAGGGTCCTTATATTGCACTCATTCTCTTATTCATTCTTTACTTTGTATACATAGCATATGTTGCTTCTCTTAGCATTGATATTGCTAAGGGTATATTTGTTATTGATCCATTTCTCTCTGTGGATTTGTTTTCAAAATCTGATTCAAATATTGCAAGGTTTTTCAAGGACTTTGATAGTGTCACAAACCATCATATTTTTTTTCATATATTGAAAGGTACTTTCTTCAACATTCTATCTCTTGATGATTTGTCTTTAGGGTTATTTCTCACTTGTGTTTTGGTTTGCAGAGGACATTGGAGTCTAATCTATATTGACATTCCTGCAAGAGATGTCATTTTTATGAATTCTCTTGAAAGAATCCATGGCCAATCAAAGATGTATTGTCAATAAACTCTCTTTATTTTATCTTTTATTGGATAAAGTTTATAATATTCACTAATAAGTTAATATGTGTAGTGCTGCTAGACTTGCTACTACCCACTTGGACACCAATTTTTAAAGCATTGTTGATCCTTAAAGACCTTTCAAGTTTTTGCTTCAAGAGGTCCCATTGCAAAATGACGTACATAGTTGAGGCTGGAGAGTGGTTTCAAATGCTTCAAGGATAATATATTCGAAGTTACTGAATGTAGAGGGGGTGAATGTAAGTTTCCTATGCTTTATCCCTTTTATAGTGAAAGTCTCTTGCTACTTCAAATAACTTGTGTGGTTTGTTATAGTGTAGAGACTACCCTGAGTCATACATGTGTGGTGGATACGGGAGAGGTGTATTGAACTAGTTTAAGATAGGGCAATTACACCGGTGGACCAAGATTCCCATCTCCCAGCTAAAAATTCCAAAGGACAAGTAACAATGAAGGGCAAAGGCAAGAAAATGGCAAACACCAAGAAAAAGAAGTCTCCAAGGTCCAAACAAAAGGGGCCCAAAATGAAGGGCGGCATGCCTAAGCTTTGTCCATTGAAATGTAGTCCATTCCCTCTAAAGCCTAAGGAGAAAAGAGTGCCTAAGGTAATTAAGTTCTTCGAGCGACCAAAGAAAATACCTACTAAGAGAAAACTAATGATGACAGATGAAAGTATGGAAGATGAAGCAACTTTTCCAAAGAAAGAGAGAAGTGTTAAGGATGGAGAAGCTATAGATCAAGGAGAAGCTAAAGAACAATGCGAGGATGGGGAAGCCAAAGATCAAAGAGAAGTTAAAGAATAGCCTTATAATTGTCGGTTTGTCTATTTGTACGGAAGTAACATTCCCCTTGTGTTATTCACAGAATCACTGCAAAGCTTATACCTAGATTTTTTTAAATAGTACTTATCAATTTGTATAATTCCATGTTTCTGGCAGCAATATTTATGAGAAAAAAAAAGATTCAAAATTATTTATACATGCATATTTATGGTTTGAAACTCACAATAGTAGGAGGAAAACAACTCATACATGATATAGAGCTCTCAGCTCTTTTTCCAATTACAGCACCATTTACCTTGAACTTATATCCAAGAATAACATTTTCTAGAAACTCCAAGGTGTCTCTTACATCCTTAAGACTCCACTTTGAAGTAATGTTCACCTCCTTTACTTCTTGTGCGGTAACTTGCACTGTAAGTTTCAATGTCTTACAATCAATATCTGAATCTAAAGGAACCCAAGCACTCAATCTAAGTTTGTATCTTCTGTAATCAAAACCTATGATAAGAGATTGTCGAGATATATTATAGGATAAACCCAATGATTGAGGGCACACATTGCACCTTATAAATTCACCTTGTGGTCAGATTTGTTGACTTTCCAACATAGAGCTAAAATTTTGTCCAAATCTTCCTCGAAAAATTTTCTATTTAGCCATGAAACCTTCGTCAGTTATAAATATGTTGTTTTAAATCAAGCTACAAAAACATGCAAGGGTAAAAACCATGATAAGCGTACTCTTCTTGAGATCCTTCCAAGAGTCATAGCCTTTTGAAAATCTTGAGCAATCTTGAATTTAAAACTCTCCATTGTTGCTTCATCAAGCATCTCCCAATCCAAAGATGAGAGGCTTGGTAATTGCAGATCTTCAAGGTATCCATACACACCTACTCTTGAAGGAACCACATATTGTGCATAATACACAAAAATTTCACTTTCATGAAAAAAACTCGTGGCCTGATCAACATAAATAATGTTTGCAAATTCTTTATGAATGGCATGGAATATTATGCTGAGGCTCTCCATAGGTTGCCACTCGAAACTTATTGATGGAAATATATCTACAACCAACAATCCATTATTTAGCATATACTTCAAACAAAACCATATACTCACGTAAACCTTACAACTCAAACTTATAGTGTGCTTGCTGGGAAAAATATTCCCATGGAGCTAAGTGCATATCTCTACCCATGTAAATATGTTGCACCAAAGCAAACAAGCCTTGAGGCATGGTTTTGAAGGCAAATATACGTCCCTTCCAATGATATTTGATATCCTCTTTTTTTGTTTTTTTCACTCTGTGAGAGCCCCTACAAGATGGTAGCATTGTAACCCAATCATTTATAGTAAATGTTTTGGGCTCCCATTCTCCATTTGCGCTCTTGCTATACATGGTGCAAGAGTTTATGGAATGAGAAGGACGCCTTGTGGATGCCATGTAAAAGACACAGGGGATTCACTAATAGCAATAAGGAGATGTCACCTGCGTGTAAGGAATATATGAAAATACCCCTTATCTAACCCCTATTTATGGAACCTTACCTTATAAAATGTACCTTCCTTCTCTTAAATACACTCACGTGATACCATACGGTAAACCCTAGTGGACCCCCAAGGTAAAAGCCAACAAGTATACAGACAATGTGCAGAGACAGAACCTAAATAGAGAGGCCAAGGAGACAAATTAAAAATACTATGAGTGCCAAGAACTTTGAAAATTCTCTCGATTTTCAAAATGATCTCAATTAACTTAACTTTGTCATGTCTTCATCAAAGGTTTTGACAGTTTTTATTAGTTAATAGGGGCCGTTGGGACTACCAAAACATGTCAAGGTTTGAAGATTTTGACTAAATAGGAGGGGAAGAACCACAAAATGAACTCTACTATTTCAAAACAAGAGGAGACAAGAATACCATATTTTTGTCCACGTGGGAAAATCTCTGATTCTATCCATTGTGCCATTTAATTTCTATAATATACAAATTATTAGGAAGCTTAACCACTCAATCGCTACTCAAACAATTGACATACTCTCATCGAGATTTTCACATTTGAATTTCTTCACATTTAACTCATTTAGTACACATATGTACCCTTCTTCAAGTTCACCATGCACAATAATGAAAGTTTCCTCATATTTGAGAGTATGAAATGGTAGAATACTAGCTACATGGGTCTCTCTAAGGATATACTAGTTGCATGGGCCTATTTTAAGATATCACTAAGTTTTGGTTTCATAAGGTGAGTAAGAAAGGGACTATAGAAGAAAAATCATGAAGTTGCATACTCATTGCTATTGGAATTTGTAAGTAGTTCTTTACCCAAGTAGAAGTCATAAATATTATTGTTTATTATCTTGACGCATTGATATATGGCAAGATGAATGAAATCAAGCTCTCTCTTTAGTTTTTGTTTCCTATGTGAGCTAGAATATATAAGCTAGATGTTGTTTGGATCATCACAGTCCAAGGAATATAAACAAAATTGGAAATCTATAGATGAAATTGGAAATCTAGAATATATGAGCTACATATTGGTAGGATCATCATGATCCAATGATTGCAAATAAACTTGGAAAGCTACCATAGGAACTATGACATTTTACAAGAATAGCTTTGAAGATGTAATTGAAAAGAGAATGCTAGTAATATACTTGGACAATATTCTCATGCATATAGCAACATGATGGAGCATCCCATGATCTCAAGCTCCATGCAACTGATCTCACTTGACTTGTATATATCTAACTTGGCCACACTTAGTCTAACAATGGACCCTGCTAGTAGGCAATACTATAATGTGGCTTGTGTGCAGCATTTGGTGCATAGTGTGCATAATTTCTTGAATCTATAAGTGTAGCTCATGGACTTAGAATATCACATTTATCACTTGAACACACTTAGTTTTGGCATCTAATTTCACAACTATCAACACAAGTACTACGGAGGAATAGGAAAAGACTAGCAACAAATTCTCAATTTTCAACAATCGATAGCACTTCATGGTTACCCATATCTATTTTCAATTATGTCATTTTAGCATTCACCTAGCTCTACATTACAAGTTGGCTAACAAGAATTTGGAAGCAACCGTTAATAAATAATTGTCTTTATACAACCGTTTATCGGCTACTTCATCCTTGGCTTGATTTGTGGCATATTGTATGGTGTGGCTTGGAGTGCTTGCATGCCAGACAATTTTTTGTAAGATCTAAATAAATAGCATCCTCATCACCTCTATAGATAGAGTTGAAAAGGAAAATGCATATGGATCATTGACTAGGAAATACTCCCTAAAATATTCCCTGGCTGACTAGGAAAGATTGACAATATGGTCGCACATGTGACGAACTACCTTCCCAAGCTATAAAAGGAAGACCCCTCTAAAGCCATTGTCAATCTATCTTTCCCCCAGTCAGAGTTCTTCCAACTACCCTTAAGCTCTTCACCTATTATCTATCTAGATCACCATCTAAGCTTCACATTGGAAGCACACGGGTGGATAGAGCCATCTTTGTATTAGTTCATTTGAAATTAAAGCAGTCTTTGTTATTCTCATATTTGTTGTGTGTTCACTACTCCTAGCTCAGATTTTGTCCACTATGCCCTATAATTTATACATACTATCAAAACCCAGGGGGTTCTAGGAGTAAAGAGTATGCGAGAGGAAAGGGCTTCAATAGTGAAGAGGAGAAAAATTGTCTGTTGCATCAGGTAGTGGTGTTGGCGCATCAAGTGTTGCTACTACTGTACCAACAATTCAAAAAACACCAAGGATTCGCCTAGCAACCTTTAGTGAAGAAAAGTTAAATGGTACAAACTATACTTTGTGAAAGTTTAAAATCACAACTATGCTTAATTCTTATGAGCTTCTCGAGACGGTGCTAGGGACTGACCCATAATCACAAGTGACCCCCTTGACCCATCAAATTTGACTGTTATGATTCCTCCAAATGCAAATCTTCTATGAGCTTTGAAATGAAGTAATAAAAATGCATTGTGTATCTTAGTTATAAGTTGTTCTGACATTGTTTTGATCTTGATTAATCAGCATACAACCAAGGCATCAAAGACTTGAAATGCATTGATGAGGAGTCAGTACAAAATAAAAAATCAAACAAGGATTCAGAACTTGGAGAATCAACTAGTAGTAGATAAGTTTATTAAAGAAGAGACAATTGAGGCATTTATCACTCGGATCAAGAATTCGCATGTGCTGATGGTGGCTGGCGCTGGGATACAAAAGATTAGTGAGGAGCTAGCTTGGAGGTGTCTTTGGAATTCGTCCACCAAAGTTTGATGGATGGGTAACTACCCTAAACACTTAGGTGAGACGCCAGTATTTGATGTCTAAGGAATTTTGTATACTCCTGATGGAGGAGGAGTTGAGTCTTAAAGCTTGAGAAGTTAACAACAGTGGTGATGTTGCATTCTTTGCCAATGTGAAAGGAAAAGGTGGCTCCTCTACCAACTGTGACAAAAAGAAGAAGAAAGGTAAAAAAAAGTTTCAAGGAGATTACTTCTACTGCAAGAAGAAAGGACATACAATTGCATATTGGCATGTCAAGAAGATGTATGAAAAGAGTGGCACCATGAGGACTAAAGAGAAGAAGACAGCCACCAATACGGTTGAAGTAGAGTTGGAGTTATCCATGGCAACCATTGAGGAAGTGTGTTCCTCGACACAAGAAATATCTAACATTAACTCATTGGTATTGGATAGTAGTGCCTCCCGTCACATGACCAACAAGAAAGGTCTATATAGTTCTGTGGAGCGTGTGCAAGAATCCATCACTGTGATGGAGGTAATAGTACATATAAAAAATGAGGTACTAATTGAACAATAGTGGTTAAATAAGAAGGCATAGAGTTGATCTTGATTTGGGGTTTACTTCTCAAACAATAAAGCATCATATTTTTCCAATCAAGTGCAATATCCTTTATCTTTTATGAAGATGGAACTCTAATATATTATTTCATGTACTATTTTCATTTGGATAGCATTGATTTGAATCGGTGTTCAAAGCTTCATTGAAATAAAACAACGAATAGATATTTTGGTAGTAGTAACATTATTTTAACCATAATATCGTAATGGGAACTAAAGCAGGTAAAGGTGATAGAGCCCTATTTAATTATGTATTGGCACATCTAGAAAACTAAGGTTTCTATTTCTTCACACATCTACATACTATAGAGCTTAGTCCTAAATAAATTAGCATCATTGGGTCACCACGATACCTTCCACCTTTTTGGTTTAACTTTCTTTTTGTAAAGTAGAGAGTACCTTGACTTTATTCTATGTATCATGTCTGACTTGTTGGTCTTTCTAATCAAAGAATATGCTAGTATTATGGTCCAAATTTAGGACAACCAACCACATTATTTTTGTACAATGATGTTATAAGTATTAAAGCTAGAGCAAAGCAAAAAATGATCCATAACTGCTCATTTTAATGCATACAAGAAGGCTATTGCCAATATAGCTCCTCTTTTTTAAAGTGCTTTTCTCATCCATAAGAAGTTATATCATCTAAATTCTAGGACATGCAGTATGGATGAGAAATTCATATTTTTCAAATCAAGTACTTGTTTGAGTAAGTGCATATATTACAAATGATACAAAATTTGGAATAATATAGAAATATTATTTAAATAGCTTGACATTCTAGCATAAATTTAGCTAATATATAAAAACTACAAAAATATATGTAAGAGCAATGACAAATGAGAGAGTGCAAAATTATATATAATTACCTAGAATTCAGTTCATTTGGAAATACATAATCTTACAAATTTTTAGAAAGTTAAACATTAATAAGTTTTTTATCAACTTTAAATAATATGAGTGCTTTAATTTCTACATTTATTTAAAAGTGATAATTTTCAAGTTTTCCAAAGAAGCATAGGGAATCTTCTTGGGAGAAACACATAATTCATTCAAAAGGTTTGCAACTATGTTTCCTACTTTTCAACATATATATATATATATATATAGAGAGAGAGAGAGAGAGAGAGAGATTTCCATAGTTGATTGTCAAAAGAAAAGACTATTCTATGGTTACACACATACACGTACACATATGTACACTCAACAAGAGGAGGGTGTCATACATAAAACAAGAGATCATGGGGGTTGTGGCTCTATACCTTTAAGCATTGGGGTGGATGAACATCCTAAAGCCATTGGCATTTGGGTGGTTGTGCAACTGTTCAAAGGAGAAAGCATTGCATTCTTGCAATATACAAGATCATAGTTTTTATTATGATATAATACACACATTGCCTTAGGTTGTACTTTGCTTGCACTTCACAATGTATCATGCCTTATGCATATTTTTAAAACTCATATGCATTTCATGGACATTTTGATGCCAGGAGGCATATTTCATGGTGGATTCCGTGCCACGGTGGATTCCGTGAGGTTTTACAGTGGATTCCGTAAACTTTGTTGACCGGAGCTCATACACAAAGTGGATTCTTTGTGCGAGAAGTTGATGGGGACACCTATCCTTTTCGGGCATTTCATTAATTTAGTGTGTACATGGGTGATTCCATAGCGGGTGATTATGCAAAATACATATTAAATTAATAAACGTTTATGAGTTTAGAGTGCACACTCGTAATAAATTAAGGTTAGGATTGATTTCTAGCCAGTTGATTTATTTATGTAGCTGAAGAATGCTAGGTATTCACTTTTGTCGGTTTAATTATATTAGTTTACTAACGATTGTAAATGCTTCAGTTGATGTGTAGAGATAGCAGCAGTGGCGGAGGAAAGCATTGGAGGATAGCGCGTATTCGAGTTGTCACTTATATTTTGATGGGCACATACCTTAGGCATGGCACCTATATTTTGTTGTGCCTATTTATTGAGGCATTGGATATTTATTTATTATATTGTATGCGCATGGGCGCACAATTATGATATTTGTATTTGGACATTGTATTCGGTATGCTTGACTGATCTTTGGGTGCCCGCCCATTAGCTTTATTTCTATTTTGTGCTAAAGCAAACTCAAAAGCCAAAAGCGTGCTATTTTGTAAATTGGGCTATTATTTGAACTTGAAGATGATTAATACAAAAAATACATGCTTTATGGAGCGCTCACACAAGGCATGGGGGGAGATTGCACCCAATTGGTCTCTTGTTCATGTCGTGCATGCTTTCTACCTTGAGTTTTGTGCAAAAAGTGGAGTTCTTTTGTTCTTGGGGACCTTTCGGCATTCACTACGCGAGCATAAAGTGTCTGATCTACACACCAATGGTATCAGAGCGAAGCTGAGATCGAGAGCTTCCAATCGCTACCCATCTTGTGCGAAGGTGGAGCTCCTGGAACGATCGAGCTCTACGGTCAGTCTCATCACAAAAGATCGATACGGGTGGATTCCTGGCGGTCAAGAACCTCTGTTTACAGCCTCTGATCGCGAAGGACTGGCCTGTAACGACGGAGGACCACTCCTACATCCTCTTCTCCAAGTTGTCTTCTTATAGTAAACAGAGATAAGTTTCATAACTCCATAAGCTTAAAAGCTTGAATATAAAGCTTATAAAGCTTAAGAAGCTTAAGAGCTTCAATTTTTTTTAATTTGATGGCAGCAGGGTGGCCCTTTCCGTGATTTTTGCGGTGCAAAAACGCCCCCCCCAAAATTCGACATGGTGATCAATTTAAGCTTTAAGCTTAATTTCTTTAAGTCAAAGTTACACAAATATACAAAGTCTCCAAGTTGATTCTGCAAGTTACGTAAGTCTGCAACTCTACAAGTTCGGCAAGTAACTAGAAGTCAGAACTGACTTGTGCTCAAAACTCCTATAAGGACTGTTCCTGCGCAGAAGCACCGAACTGCAAACTTGTTCCCTGGAAGGTTCTGTTCGCATACGCAGACTTGTTGAACCAGTTTCAGCACATGCAGAAGGTCAAAATACACATTTTTCAAAGATTTCAAATCCCGCAATTGCTAAAGAAGAAGACCGTGAAAGCCAAATAAAAATATATAAGTCTTGTACACCCGATCTTGAGCTATGCTTATCCAGCTAATTGGATTTTGAGAGTGTGAGGTCTTTCAAAGTTTTGCAGGATGACGGAATAAAATATGGATGATTTGATGGCTGAAGGCGATCTTCCTAAACCTACGGTGGAACAAAAGTTGGATTTAATTATGATGCAGTTGGACGAAGAACGACGAGCTCGGCAAGCATTGCAAGTTCAATTAGCTAATTTACAAAGATCGACTACCGATAAAGAGGAACCACAATTTGAAGATCTTATCCGACGTACCATCGATGCGACTCTCGAAGCTCAATCCATCTGCAAAGAAACAAAGATAAGTAAAAGAAATTTCAAATTCCATACTTTCAATGGCACTCGAGATGGAAAAACTGTTCTTCCATTCATCAGTCAGTTTGATGATTACTTTCATGAGGAAACATACGCTGAAAAGGATAAAATCAAGTGTGTCACTAATCATTTAGTGGATAGAGCATCTCTTTGGTGGACCGTGGTTCGTAAGAGTATAGATTGTCCCACTACCTGGGAGAATTTCAAGAAGAAGTTTATGCAGAATTTCCTTCCTCCACAATTCCATGAAAAAGCCATAAAGCAATGGGACCTTCTTCAGCAAAGAGATCCTGAGCCTATTTCTCAGTACATCGAACGCTTTTGGAATGCTTTACTCCAATTACGAACACTTGAACACGTACCTGAAGCAACTCACAAGCACAAGTATATGTCTGGATTACTTGGGCATTACTACGCTGAAGTCAATATGTTCAATCCTACAACTCTTGAAGATGCAATTTCTTTAGCTCATGACACTGAAGACAAGCTTCGAGGAAGAGACAAGCGTCCACAACAATTTCAAGCAAATGGTAACTATGGTTCTACCATTACAGTCCAGTGATATTATTTTAGGTATGCCTTGGCGTCATCAACATAATCCTGATACAGATTATTCCACGCATTCAATTAATATTCATTTTCAAGGAAAACATATTACATTGTATGGTATGCATGTATCTAATGCTTTTTCACTGCTTACTCATACTCAAGCTAAACGTGCATTACGTAAAAGTAGTAAATCTTATCTAATTTGGGTGAATGAACTGCAAGCTAAAGAAAAACATGTGCACCCTAGGCATAAAGACAATTTGAAGATTGTTTTGCTGAAGATCTACCACCTGGCTTACCTCTTTCAGGTCTTGAAGATCACAAAATAGATTTGATTCCTGGTACACAACCACCTTGTAAAGCACCATATAGGCATAACCAGATAGAGCATAAAGAAATTCAAAATCAAATTGAGGAATTATTAAATAGAGGATTGATTAGACCTAGTAGTTCTCCATTTGGTGCACCTATTTTGTTGGTAAAGAAGAAGAATAATACTTATCATATGTGCATTGATTATCATGCCCTAAATAAGATTACTGTAAAAAATAGGTATCCAATTCCTAGGGTCGATGATCTTATGGATAAATTACAAGGTTCTGCCATATTTAGTAAAATAGATCTTAAATCTGGTTATCATCAGGTGAGATTAGATAAATCTGACATATTCAAGACTGCATTTAGAACACAATTTGGTCATTATGAATTTTTAGTGATGCCTTTTGGATTGACTAATGCACCTGCTACATTTAGTAGAATGATGAATCGTATATTTTTGAAATATCAGCATTGTGTTATTGTATTCTTTGATGATATCTTGGTATTTAGTAAAAATGAGAAAGAACATTATGAACATCTGTCTTTAGTTTTCAAGTTGTTGAAAGATAATCAATTGTATGCTAATCCGGAAAAGAGTGAGTTCTTTCAAAGAGAAATTGAATATTTAGATCATATTGTATCATCAGATGGTATTAAAGTTGACCCTAAGAAGATAGAAGCAATATTGAACTAGCCTATACCTAAAAATGTGCATGAGTTACGTTCTTTTCTAGGTCTTGCTAGTTTTTACAGGAAATTTGTGCGAAATTTTTCATTACTTGCTTTGCCTTTGACTAAACTTTTAAAGAAAGGTATTGTTCATCATTGGTCTGATAATCAACAGAAATCTTTTGATTTATTGAAACATGCATTAAACCATGCTCCTGTATTACAACTACCTGATTTTAATAGACCATTCTTTTTAGTAGTTACTGATGCTAGCGGATCTGGAATAGGAGTCGTACTTATGCAAGATAATCACCCCATAGCCTATTCTAGTTGTAAACTGAAACCCTCCGAACTTAAATACTCCACATATGATAAAGAATTATTAGCTGTTGTACAAGCTTTAAGACAATGGAAACATTACTTAATGGTTTCTGAGTTTTTGATTAAGACTGATCAACAAAGTATTAGACATTTACTTAGTCAACCTCAAATATCCGACCGACATATCAAATGGGCAGCTTTTATTCAGAGTTTTCATCCCATTATCCAATATCAACCAGGTAAAGAAAATGTAGTGGATGCATTAAGTAGAAGACCAACCATTCATAATATCTCTGTTATATCATTTGATTCTCTAATTTCTATGAAAGATACTTATCATCAGGACATTACTTTTCATGCTGATTGGAATAAATTAGTTGGAAATAACTGTATTCCTATTGATTCACTGTCTTACAATGATGGATTCATGTTTTATGAAAAGAGATTATGTGTTACAGTTCCATTTAGATCTTTTGTTTTGAATGAGATTCATTGTCCTCCATATCAAGGTCATAGAGGTATCATATCTACTTTGCGTACATTGACTAAAGATTTTTACTGGCCACATATGGACACTGATGTATCTAACTTTGTTTCTAAATGTTTTATTTGTCAAAGAGTTAAGAGACATCATGGTAAACAGTATGGATTTCTTATGTCTTTATCTATTCCATCAAGACCATGGGAACAGATTTCTATGGATTTTATTATTGGTTTACCTAATACTAAAGCTAACCATGATATGATTTGGACTGTAGTAGATAGGTTTAGTAAACAAGTATATTTTATTCTATGTAAGAAAACTTTAACAGCATCCCAGGCAGCACAATTGTTTTTGAAAACTGTTTTCACTAATCATGGATTACCAAAAGTTATTATTTCTGACCGTGATTCTAGATTTTGTAACAACTTTTGGATTACTTTGTTTGCTAACCTAGGAACAAAGATTGATTTCTCATCTGCATTTCATCCTAAAACTAATGGACAAACAAAAGCCACTAACAGTACTATTTTAGATCTTTTACGTGCTTACACTATTTCTAAACCACAGACATGGGACACACATTTGCATTTACTGCAGTTTGCATATAACAATACACCACACACATCTACAAAGAAAGCACCATTTGAAGTGATTTATGGTTATAGATTGTCTACACCTGTTGCATCTTTATCAAATAGAATTCAGAGTGCTGATGATATTGCTAATATGCACGCTACTATTTTTGATGAGGTTAAAGACATGATTGCCAAAGCCCAGCAATCGTATACAAAACAAGCCAATAAGAAAAGACAGGCCATAAATTTCAAAGTTGATGATTATGTTTGGTTGAGAATAGAAAAACGTAGATTACAAAGTGTAGATAAACACCAAGTTGTCAAATTAGCACCTAGATTCTATGGACCATTTAAGATCATTCACAAAATCAATGACAATGCATTCAAGCTAGAATTACCACCTCACTGGAAAATTCACAACACATTTCACATTAGTTTATTACAACCCTTTAGAGGCCAATTACCTGTATACCCTGTTTATGAAAACCCACCTTTGTTAGATGAACAGACTGAAATACTTGAACCTGAAGCTATCATAGATACTGATTTTATGACCACTAGAACTGGACGTAGATATTCTAGATATTTGGTCAAGTTTAAAAACCATCCTGTTGAAGAGGCCCAATGGATGCATGCTAGAGACTTAAATGCTTTCCCCACTCTATTAGCTCCACATTGAGCTAATAGCAATTGAGAACAATTGCTATCCCACCCCGGGGGTATGATGCCAGGAGGCATATTTCACAGTGGATTCCGTGAGGTTTTACGGTGGATTCCGTAAACTTTGTTGACCGGAGCTCATACAAAAAGTGGATTCTTTGTGCGAGAAGTTGATGGGGACGCCTATCCTTTTCGGGCGTTTCATTAATTTAGTGTGTACATGGGTGATTCCATAGCGGGTGATTCTGCAAAATACATATTAAATTAATAAATGTTTATGAGTTTAGAGTGCGCACTTGTAATAAATTAAGGTTGTAGCTGAAGACTGCTAGGTATTCACTTTTGTCGGTTTAATTATATTAGTTTACTAACGATTGTGAATGCTTCAGTTGATGTGTAGAGATAGCAGCAGTGGCGGAGGAAAGCATTGGAGGATAGCGTGTATTCGAGTTGTCACTTAAATTTGATGGGCACATATCTTAGGCATGGCGCCTATATTTTGTTGCGCCTATTTATTGAGGCATTGGATATTTATTTATTATTTTGTATACGCATGGGCGTACGATTATGATATTTGTATTTGGACATTGTATTGGGTATGCCTGACTAATCTTTGGGCGCCCGTCCATTAGCTTTATTTCTATTTTGTGCTAAAGTAAACTCAAAAGCCAAAAGTGTGCTATTTTGTAAATTGGGCTATTATTTGAGCTTGAAAATGATTAATACAAAAAATACATGCTTTGTGGAGCGCTCACACAAGGCATAGGGGGAGATTGTACCCAATTGGTCTCTTGTTCATGTCGTGCATGCTTTCTACATTGAGTTTTGTGCAAAAAGTGGAGTTCTTTTGTTCTTGGGGACCTTCCGGCATTCACTACGCGAGCATACAGCGTCCGATCTGCGCACCACATTTAGGTAAATCATATACTCGTAAGAGGTACTTGTACATATAAAATAGACAATGAGGTGTTAATTCAACAATAGTGGCTAGATACAAAGGCATAGAGTTGGCCTTGGCTTTGGGGTATACTTCTCATACAAGAGAGCATCATGTTTTCCAAATCAAGTGTAAGAACCTCTATTTCTACATCAAAATAGATGAAGATGGAACTCTAATATATCCTTTATTTGAATAGCATTGGTTCAATGGTGTTCAGACCTTCATTGAAACAAAACAAGTACTGCTTGTGGCACTAGTGCCATTATTTTAACCATAACATAGAAATAGGAACCAAATCTAGTAAACGGAACATAATTTTATTTTATTATGCCTTTGCACATCTAGAAAACTAAAGAAGCTAATATTTCTACACACGTCTAAACATTATAGAGCTTCCTCCTAAACAAATTACCGGCATTTGGTCACCTAGTTACATTTCACATTTTTCCTTAAACTTTTCTATTTTGTAAACTAGAGAGTACCTTGACTTTGTTATACATGTCATGTCTTATTTATTAGGTTTTGTAACTAGAGAATATGCTAGTATTATGGTCCAAACTTAGGACAACCATATTATTTCTTCGCAATGTTGTTATACTTATCAAATCTTAATTATGGGCAAAATAAAAAAGGATCCAAAATGGCTCATTTTGGCTTTGTAACTATGTTTCCTACATTTCAATATAGAAGTGAGTGAGTGTGTGTGTGTGTGTGTGTGTGTGTGAGAGAGAGAGAGAGAGAGAGAGAGAGAGAGATTACCATAAAAGGAAAGACTATTCTATGAATGTGCACATAAGCACACATATAGGTGCACATATATATACTAAACACGGAGAAGGGTGTCATACATAAAACAAGAGATAATGGGGTTGATAGCTCTAAACCTTTAAGCAATGGGGTGGATGAGCATCCTAAAGCACCAGCATTTGGGGGTAGCACAGCATTGGGCCACTTGGGTGTTGGGTGGCTATGTAATGGTTCGAAGGAGAAGGTGTCATAGAGACGCATCAATAGTGGTGGCCCCGCCCGATTGAAGAGGCTTTGCCCGATACATTGTCGCGGCCCTGCCATGAAGGGAATGTAGGACATGAGTGGCGGTAATTTTTGCCCCTCCGCCCAGCGGTCCGGGTTGAACACGTGTGCATTCTTATAGTAAATTGGATGATAGTGTAGCGCAATGATGGGGATGACTAGGACTTTCCCCTTGGGGATGGGTCCATAACCCTCCACATAGTCATCACCCTTTGCTCGCCTTGTTATCACATTGGCCTGTGGGTACATTCGATTTGTCTCTAGGCACACATTTTTGAAAAAGTTAAGGTCCTTGGCCCTTGTTGACCTAGCTGCCCTCTCGCCCCACTTTAGGTCATTGGACACCAAATGCACCGCCCACCCCAGTGCATTGGCTGCTGTCGTTGCTCCCGCGAACAATAAATTTTTCACTGTATCATGCAATTGCACACTATCCACGCTTGCTGTAGCTGACATAGGCGCAAAGGCTCACCGTCATCACGGCTACAGTGACAAACATGATGGCGGCAGGGGAGGCTACACCAGCAGCAACTCAATCACATACAGACACAGAGTACACGCCCAGCCCACACACTCCCGTACACGCTCACAGATGCACCCACACCCAGGAGTGCTCCGATTTGCAAGCGAAGGGGAAGACTGGAGCTTGTAAATTTTAGACTGGAGCCTTCACATCTCACGACACACTGAAACTTGATAGGCTGCAGCGCTGCCAGTTGGTTCCTGAATCCTCACAATGAAACTTAATAACTTATATTCACTGGTGAACGTCGGGGCCTCGTTGAGCGCGTCTTAAGAAAAATTTATTAACGAGTCACTCATGTCCACATCCCTGTCCCGTAACGAGCTATGTCTAATACGACAGTCTGGACCATGCTTCACGCCACATTGCCATTGCGCACCGTTCTACACGGGCTAAACGTTGTCACAGATCACGACATCCTGATATTTGATAAATTGAAAGCATAGTGCCGAGAAAAGACTCTTTAGGTTTACAGCCCGGGAAAGGTCTCCCTCTGAGGACCCTCCATTCTCTCGCTCTCGCGTGCGCGCGCTGGCCTTTTGGCCGAGGGTTAGGGTTGCAGAAATTGGTGACGTGACGGATTGCATGCGCGAGGAAGGCAAGGAAGATTGTGGGCGGACTGTTTTCCCTCGTGTCGCCCGTCAGGGTATGAGTGGAGGTGACTCTGCCGCTCAGGATGCTGGCATAGAGCTCCTCCCATACTGTGCCACAGTTTGGCACCATGTTTGTGCCCATCATGCAGATGACACCCCCTTCTCTGTACCATCATGATCCTGGCATGGCGGGCTCTCTACAAAGAGCCTTTGGCAAAATACTAGGTAATCCATTGTTCAATGGACTCTCTGCTCAACATGCAGGCCAAGGGCATCTCGGACCTATTGGGCAGCATACAAAACAACATTCAGGAGGATGTGGAGATGGACTGTCCTTTGGGACTGGAGCCGTCCACCTGGGAGGTTTTGCAGAACAACTGGCAGGATGTGATAGTAGAAGCCCCACGAACCAAAGGGAGAGCCTCCAAGAAGCTAAAGGAGCTAACAACATGTCAACTCCTCGAGGTCAGCAGGGTCTTCCTCAACGAGGCAAACATCAGACTCAGGTAGGAGCTCAAAAAGGGTTGCACGACTCCGCCACCCCCCCCAAAGCATCTCTGGAATTTGGGCAGCCAGCAAATCCAATTGGTATGCCAGGTAAGAAAGTCTATCTCTCAGTCCCTGCTATGGAGTTGAAGAAGTTCACAATTTCCTATCAATCTAGAGCGCTTATTGGGCTATGTCATGGGGCATGCCCCCCCATGGATTTTCTCCGAAACTGGGTCAAGCTGAACTAGGAACCAATCGTCGGTGGGAAACCCATGGCTATTCAATACCTCCCAAACAACTATTTCTTCTTCCTTTTTGAGAGCGAGCATACAGCCCTAACCCTAATAAGCTATAGACAATGGATACTGAGGAGCTCTCCATTGTCCCTCTTCAAATGGACTCTTGAGTTCGACCCCTCTGGTCCTAAACTGACTTGTCTCTCGATTTGGGTCGAATTCCCAAACCTTTCGTTGCACCTATATCCCTTCTTGAAATCCCTAGCTGCTCCCCTTGGTAGGTTGTTAGGGCAAAGGCCTTACACGACATCAACCCGCGGTGGCATCCTCAACTATTCATAGAGATAGACCTTAGCAAAACCCTGATAGATTCATTGCTGATTAATGATTCAGAGGGCAACTTTGTGAAGGACCAACCTGTCCTCTACAAGAATCTTCTAAATGCTTGCTTCAAGTGCCTCAAATCGGGACACTTCATTCGAAATTGCCTTGAATGGAAAGATAGAGAGAGTCCAGAACCCAACAAGGAGAACTCCCATCCTAAAACTGGTAACCCACAAGATGATGGGTTCCAATCGGTCAACAGGAAGTAAAAAAGTAAGTATCAGTCAACCCAGAAACAAAACAATAACAGCAAGGGAAAAAACACTTACAATAACAGATACTCCCCCCTTCTCATGAACTTAGAGGATGTACTAGCAGGGAATAGTGAAAAGGGGGAAACTAGTGAAAAAAGAGAGACTGCTCCAGTAGAGTTAGACTCTGATGATGTTATAGTTGAAGAAACTCAGGCTGAAAACAAAGAGCAGGCAACCAAAACAAATGAGAATTGCATACATTTAGAAAACTTAAACATTGACCTCAATGAACAGAATGAAGATGTAGAGTTTACTCAGGTAGAGGAAGAGGAACTTCCAATGGGAAGAGAACTTCCTCTCAGCCATATCCCTGCTGAGAGCGCAACCAAAGAGGGAGGATATATTCAAAACGCCAAAAGGAGATACTCAAGTGTAGGACAAAGTGCTAGTAACCCATTTGGTCAAACAAAGGGTCCTCAGAAGAAAGGGAAACCAAAAAAAACATAAATTTGTTTAATGCATAAACTAAAAATTGTCTCTTATAACATCAAGGGGTTGACTAGCCCCCAAAGGGCAACTACACTCAGGGAATTGCTCAAAGTTAGTGCCATTTTCCCCGATGTTATTTGCCTACAGGAACTAAAAGTGTCAGGTCCCCCTCTTCTAAAGAGCCTGCAGTAAGTGTCTAAGGAGTATGAATGGTTCATGACAAACCACACCAATAGGAGGGGGGGGACTTGCATAGGTGTCTCCATTAAAATTAAGGATAAAATATGTAAGGCTATGATAGATACAGAGAATAACTGGGTTGCAGTCCTTTTTAAAAATTAGGATGAACTTGCTGTTGTCTCAATTTATGCCCCTAATACTTCTACTGAAAGATGCAGGTTGTGGGATTCATTTCAAGTCATCAATTGCCCCATTATCATTGCAGGGGACTTCAATATGGTCGAAACAACAAAAGATAGGTATTTGGAAAAAGGAACATGTATTGCAGGAACTGAAAAGAGTAAGTGGCTAGTAACCAAGCATGGGCTTACGGATGTCAATGAACAACTAGCATTTACATGGAGTAACAATCAAAGTGGAATTCATCTCCGTAAGGCTAGACTTGATAGATTTTACATATCTGCAGGTCTGGTGGCCTCCTATGTCAATCTCAAAGTTAAAGCTCTAGATAACTTAGTCATGTCTGACCAGAAGCCTATTCAGTTGGTCCTCTCTAACTCGTCCCAAATAATAAAAGCTGGCTGGTTTCATACTGACCCTAGATTATTTCAAAACAAAATAGTTAGGGACTCTATCAAAGGAATCTGGACAATGGCCTTCTAGCAAACAGTCTCCCCAACTCATTCATGGGCTAAAGCCATTAAAGACACTCAACATTTTTTTAGGGATGTCAAAAATAAAAAAGTACATCAGACTAGGGAACATAGAGCTAGACAATACTCAGTGTATAAATCCTTGGAGATTAGGATAGAGGCTGGGGAGACCCAACTACAGCCTAACCTAGTTAGAATCAAAGAAGAACTTAGATCTGCTGAAGAAAAAGAAGCTATGGACATACAACTCTTCACTAGGCAATGGTGGACTGGCAAAGCAGAAAAACCCACCAGAGACATGTTCCAAGTCCTTAAAAAAAAAAGGATAGAGACTCCGTCCCATTACTGAGAAGCGAAGATGGCACACATGCTCAAAACAATGGAGAGAATCTTCTTATAGCTAAGGAATTTTTCTCTAAAATGTTTAGCTCCTCTAGAAAGAGCTCACAAGAAGAGACAACTGCCAAGGCTAAGATAGCAATGGTTAGGAGGAAGGTTGTCCCTCCAAGTTTGGCTGAGATTCTAGATGGGGAGCTATCAACTATTGAGATCAGTGACACCATTGACTCACTAGCATCAGGGAAAAGCCCAGGGCTTGATGGCCTTCCCAATGAATTCTCCAAAGAATTCAAAGATTTTCTTATTCCCCCCCTTCTCATGGTATGGAGAGAATCCCTAAAATTTGGAGCCTTGCCTCACATAATGAATGAAAGAGTAGTCAAGCTAATCGATAAGAGAGATGATGAAGAACTCCTAACTAATTGGAGACCCATCACATGTCTCACATCAGCATATAAGGTATTTGAAAAAGCCACAGCTAGAAGGCTATCTGACCAACTAGATCACTGGATAAGAAAAGAACAAAAAGGGTTCATTAAAGGGAGATATATCCTAGACTCAATAATTTCCCTATGGGAAGGCATTGAACATGCCCAAAAATCCAACCAAGACTTTGTGTTCTTCAAGATTGATTTTGACAAAGCTTATGATAGGTTAGAATGGGACTTTATCCTTCAATCTCTCCATGCCTCCACAAGAATTTCCATTTTTGGGGAGATGAGTGATTCATTTCCCTTGAGCAAATCCATCAAGTAGGGTTGCCCTCTTGCTCCCCTTCTGTTTGCCATTGCACCTGATTCACTAGGGTGGCTCATTCAAGTAGAGATTGATAATGGCAACATGAAAGGGATTAAACTCCCTAACAACAAAGACATGGTACTCAACCAATTTGCTGATGATACAAATAGCACGGCAAATAATGATCCAATCTCATTAGTAGCCTTTTGGAACTGCTTGCAAACCTTTTGCAAGGATTCTGGCTATGTGACCAATCCAAACAAAATAGGAATTAAAACACTAATCAGTCCTTGTCCTGGTTGGCTCCTGGCTGCAGGGTGCAAGGAGCTGGAAACAGGTAAAGTTTTCAGACTGCTAGGCATACCCATGGGATTTGGGATTTCAATGAAACGAAGGTGGGATTGGGTTTTGGAAAAAATCAGGGGAAATTTTGAAAAATGGAAGGGGCTGCAGCTCAATATGGCAGGAAGATGTTTGGTTCTAAAACACATACTAATTCCATCCACAATCTACTTCTTGGCTTGCTGGAAACCATCTAAGTCAGGAATGAAGCAACTAGAGCAACTAGGGAGAAATTTTATGTGGAGTGGAGATGGGGAAAAGTTCAAAGTACCTAAAGTGTCTTGGGCTGTATGCACTACACCTAAGAAATCCGGCGGTCTTAGTCTTCCCAATCCTAGTATTCTGGCTGACAAACTGGCAGCCAAATGGATAGCAAGAAGCATCATAAGGAAAGAAGAGGACTGGATAACTCTAATCAAGGCAGGCACTGGCAAATTTCAAGTAGAGGGTTTTCCAAAATGGAAAGGCTTAGGCCCACTAACAATAACTATTTGTCCTGTCAAACTAAAAGCTAAAGATTGCTCGCCTCTGGAAAAAGGTCTCTGGGAGGCTTGGTTCAAGTACAAGATCCTATTAACTCCCATCCCAACCTCACCCTGCCCTGGCCAAAGACTCCATCTAGTTGAGCTTCTTTAAGGGAGCCATTCTAGACAATCAACTCAACTTAGCCCACAAGCTCTTCAAGAAAGGAATTAGAAGTTGGAGGGACATTTGGGATCCAGCCCTTAAAAGGTGGATGACTGGAACACAACTAAAACAAAAATTCAAATTAAAAAGACATGAACTGGATTTGTTAATTGAAAGGGTACTCTTGTGGGGACCTAACATGCCTATAATGATTAATCTTAATCACCACTTCAATCATAGGGGAATCTGTTTGTTGGGGGACAAACCTCTTCTACCCCTTCTAGACCTATTAGAAAGCAATGCTCCTCTCTGTATTAAACTGAATAACAGATATCATATTAATTGGTCAGTAGCATAGTGGAATTACAAGTTCTGTAACATTTGGGCTCCCTCAATCCAACCAAAGATGTCTTGTCTTATGTGGCTCATTACTCTCAAAAGTCTTTGGACTAATGAGAGAGCACTCAAAGTTGGTCTGGGGAATGGACTTTGCCTAAGGTGTGGCCAACAGGTAGAATCTATCCCTCACATATTCCTTAACTACCCTAAAAATTCTAACATCTCGTGTTTTTTGCAGGTCCTTGTCTTCAAGTATCACCTCACTAAATTCACTTGGAAGGAGTTGCTACTGGGGGAAATATATGGTCTCCCTCCCCCAATATGAAATTGGATTAGAAGTTATTACTTGTGGAATATTTGGATAAGCAGAAACAAGAAAACGTTTGAAAATACTAATGTGGATCCTATTCATGGTCTTAAATTTGATCTTTTTTTTAAGGCTAGGAAAGACACATCAACCATTCTCAAGTAGCATGAGGACAATTTGAAGGAGGGACTAGGGAATTCAGCTTCCACTGTGGACATGGCAACCATATTGCTGGACATCAAGAAGAAGGCTGAACAATGAGATACTTATCTTAGGATGAACACATCTGATGCTTAAGACTAGACCTGTTATGGTCTATAGGTTTTGTAAAGCTGATTATTTGTACTCTCAAGTAATGGTAGCTTCCCAGTTTTGAAGCAACACTCCCTTAACTAGCTGTAAACTTTTTGTTTTATCTCAATACAACTTTAAAGCTTCCAACAAAAAAAAAGAAAGCATAGTGCCAGTTGGTTCCTCACGATGAAACAAAATAACTTATATTCACCGATCAATGTCGCGGGGCCTCAGTAAGCGCGTCTTGTACAGGGCTTGGAAATTGGAATATGTACTACCATGCTGAGGATGCACATGAGAACTCTATATTAATTTGCAAAGGACAAAGAAGAGAATGCCTTTAAACCGATACCACAAAGGATAATATGTTTGCTTATGAACTCGTAATCTTTACGGACAAGTTTTTTGGCATGCGTAATACTATTATTACTATAGTGATCACTTTGATCAACAATCTTCTTTAGTAGGTGAAATCTAAAAAATAACAATTTTTACAAATATCAAAGCCCATTTCTTGTGGATTCTCCATTTTGTTAAAACTTGGTAGTTGGGGCACGGCATCAAAAAATGTACGAGCATTTTGATTTCTTACAATTATGGATGTCTTGGTTACATGGCATATAGTTGTTCTTTGGAACCTATGCATGGAATGGAGTATTGCTAAAAGAATTCTGGTATTGTGTAGTTTGTAACTTGAAATAGCATTTTATGTCTTTAAACAAGTGTCCCTTGAGCATCAGATAGATGGGTTCTTTTTCATCTTATATTTCAATAGATATACCTCAGATCCTAACTTGTATGCTTATAGGGATGGCAAAAAGTTAATAATATTTTTCCTTTATAAGGATGATCTTCTTACTACACATGACTATAACAATATAATCCATCACACTCAATGAACTTTGAGCTTTGAGTTTGAGATGATGGAATTAAAATTATTGCTATGAGGATCCTATAGTGCTAAGGTTTGATCATCATCTTTACATTGCCATTTCCAAAACTCTAGTGTTTTATATAGCACCAAACATATTACAATCCAATATTACTATATGTGCGATTTAATCAAGGATGGGATAGTAGAATTGGTCTTTACTATTCAATAGAGACAATGGAGCATATATCTTTACCAAAGCTCCTATGAAGGATCTACTTTGAGTTTGTCTTATATACAAGTGAGAAATCAAAATGTATTCTATATGACTTGTAAAGATCATTTGCTTCAATCCGTGTACAACTTCATTATTATTTTTAAACTTGCAATGCTATGACCAAGATGATAGACCAATCAATTCAATACTTTTGAGATGATAACACAAACCCAAATACTACAATCCAAAAGATCTAGTGACTACAATGTAGTAATCTGTGCATAAATTATATATGTAGGACCTTAAAACAGGGCGAATATAACCATATAACACACTTAAATAAAGTCAGCCCAAAGAAATTGTGAATTTCTTAAGCAAAGCTTCAAAAATCTAATATATTCAACATAAAATCCCTCCATTCTTTCACCTAGAGAGGTAGGAATACAGAGATGCACATTTGCCCAAAAAATCTCTTTTTTTGGGTACCTAGCATGCATGAGATAACACCCTAATCAAGGGAGATCCTTTGCAAACTCTAATTATGGCACTCCAACCATGCAAATCTCTATGTAATAGTAGTATAATAATCCTAAATCTCACCCAAATATATAGCATATATGCATCCACACATATATTGAAGTTCTTCCCTTCCTGTGTTTTGCTATGCTTTTCCTATGTTTGAGTTCTCACCAAAAGCTTATCATAAAGATAGAGTTCCTGCTATATGTTTTTTCCATGTTTGTTAGCACTCAGATCAGGTCCCAAATTTGTAACATGAAACATAGAGGAGAATTTGGAATCAATGGACCATATCATTCATCACCTAAACTTAGGTTGTGGATACTAAAATGACCACTCAAATGTATGGCAATGGATATTTGACCTATTTGGTTTCAATTGATACTTTGAAACTCCTAATATACATTGTTAGGTAAAGTAAAACTCTCAAAAACTCTGAAATTCACATCCCATTGACATGAATATGAAATTCCAAAAGGAATAGAGATCCTATAATGCTTAAACATTGTCAAGTGTTTTCGCAAAATTCAAAACCCCTAGAAAAACTGTAGATAGGTTGGAATTTTTGTAGTTAGATTGTTTGTGTGATAGTTTGTCTTATTGTTTTGTAGTTGGATTTTATGTGTTTGTCTAGCTTAGGATTCGTAGGATGATGACGATGCACCTTGCCAACAACTACCAATCTTGCAGCCCATTCAAAACTCTGAGGATTCCTGTTATGTGACTTTGTCGAAGGGTTTTCGAAAGCAAAGTCACAACCACAGAGGACCTTTACTAATTTTAGGATAGAAGATCAATCAAGCAAATAAACAAGATGAGAAAATGATGTCAAGACTCTGTTTTTCTTTCTGCCAATAATTGAAGATAAATAGAAAGCCAAATTAGTTTACAGTGGCAATCTCCACAACGTTCATGTTTATATTCCAACAACTCTTCCGAAGACTGATGAGACAAACAGCCTTCTAGCTTAGCAACTTCTTCTTTTACAACAGTAGAGCTATAAGAGTCCGTCTTGAATCAGTACTTCTGAATTCTCACTGTTAAAGAATCAGCAAAACATGACACCACATTTAGATAGTAGTGACATTGAGATGCCACTTGATATTTAAAACAATATCATCCATTAACATCCTACACTTGCTTCAAAGCTTTCTGACTTTTCCTCACAATGTGGGAGTACAAAAATGAAGCATTTTCCAGTGAACAATCATCATCTGTCTCTTTCTTAGTAGAAGAGGTTTTTCTTTGAAACATTTTTCCATCTCCATTCAAATTGACATGTCTTAGAATAAGTTATGAACCCTTGAACAGAGCATAAGATCTTTCATGTCCTTCCAGCTCTGGCTACTTTTGCACCACCTGAGATCTCCCTATTGTATTGTCTGAATCTGCGTTGCAAGTTAGAAATTACACCAACATAAGTTTTGTCCAGTTCTGCTGAAATAAGGCAATACATTAGTTAAGTTATTGAGGTATTAGACAAAGAATCTACAGAATCATGGAAATCTGAATCTGTGTCATGATCTTCAGCAAGACTCAAATCATGTGGGTTTTTGGTTTTGGGATTGGGAGATAGCGCACTGTGTCTCTTCTCTGCAACCTTATCTCTTCGACTGACATGACACTTCTTTGGATTGGGGAATTTTGCAACAAGGGACTTCAAATTGGGTAATTCGAGCTCAAATTTGGTAATCCATGAGACACGGATTATTGATTATGAATTCTGTGATCCTACCTTGGAAGGAGTGGACAGTCTTGTTTCCGCAGAGAAGAATCTTTGTGTAGCAACACACCAATAGAATTTCTTAGTGATCTGATTTGATGCTGTTGTTAATAATGAAAGGCCATTTGTGCATTTATCACAGACCCTACAACTTTAGCTGCAAAGCTATGATCGCAAGTCACAAAGATGCATAGAGAAACTCCAATCATAACCAGAATTAGCTGAGAACAGCTATTCAAACTCTTTGTCTCCTTCTTTCCCTGTGGCTATGCTGAGGAAATCCATGCAAGAATGCCTCCATGTAATTGGCAGCAGAATTGTAATACTCGGCCTCAAGGCCTCTCTAGCACCATCAATGCCGTTAACGCATACCACGATGGCCTCAATCCAATCTAGTGTAGTCGCCTAGACATGCGACTCCCTAAATCTCTATCCCCTGTTTTTCTTCTCCAGCCTATTTTCCATGCTTTTTCTCCCTAGACATTCGATCCTCTTTTTCCTTCGAGCTTTATGGTAGACGTTATGTCCAGTTCTTCCTCCTGCGCCGAGTTCTGTGAATCGCCATCAGACTTCAATTTCTCTGTGCTTTTTCTCCTGATTCTTTTGGGGCCGATGCATAGGCTATCGATGAAATTTGGGCAGCCAGTCTGATAATTGTTTTGCCATCAGAAAAACGTTTTTGTTTGTACAGACTTCTTTAGAGGAAATTCATGGATGGTCTTTGAGTGTACAGCTGCATCAATTGCCATTGCTTTTTGGCACATCATGACGATTATCTCCAAATCAGTGGTCGATGTTTGATGCTACAACTTCCAGGGAGCTGCCATGCTCATTTCATCCTTTCTGCAATTCAATAAGGAGAAGAGCCCAACCCTTGGAAAATTAATACACTTCTTCTACTAATTAGTACAAATTTTCAAAAAAATATGTGGCAACAAAGTCTAATGTCTTCATTCTTCCAAACCTACCAACATTTTCCCCCTCTCCTCATGGAGTGGCAATCCCATGTCCTTACGCCAACTAGTGGAAAATGAGACTAGGGGAAGGTGTTGGGAGAATGGATGTGGTGGTTTTGATGGAGAGGGTGCTTGGATGGTAATGGTGAGGGTTGGATAGGGTGGAGGAAAGAATGATTGTAGTGGTCACAGAGGTAGGGGAGTTCATAGGAAGAGGTAGATGCAGGCCACTGAGTATTGATGGGTCTTTAGGCACTCCAAGTACATGTCATATTGTGATGCACTTCCTAAGAGGGGTGACTACCTCTCTAATGATGTGAATTGATCTCAAAATGAAAGTGGGAGCTGGGTCGAGTTCCAAGTAAACTTGGAGCATTGTCTCACACTTGAAGATCCAATTTGTGGAAGGTTGTAGTGTTATGCTAACTTCACAGAGACACGTCTATGAAGGAAGATTAGGATGTCCTACCCTTGATGTGCCCTAAAGTGGTAATATGGGGAAATGGCTAGGAGATGGACCCCTAGATGCGGTGAATGTGGTCCAGTGCTTCTTTTCCTTTTTTTTCTTTATCTTTTTCCTTTCTCTTTGTTTTTTGAGTGGAAAAATGGACAAGTAGGCACACTACTTTAGAAACTAGCCTGAGTGCATATTGAAGGCATCCCATGCTGACCATGTATTCTTTCAATGAATTTTGTAGTTGTAGGGGCGATATAAATCAGAAAGGATGTGTAAACAATATGCAAACCAACTATCCACCACATCCTCTAGCAACTCAATATAATAAGGAGGTAATAATGTGGTTTGACGATGAAGTTGTATCATCACCACTTGGTCAATTCCAAGTGGTGATAAAAGAAGGATTAGGGTAGCTAGTAGATCTTCTCACAAAGCTGGTAAATGATGGGATGAGGTCAAGGGGCTGGAATGTTGAGAAATACAGATCTTGAATAGCTATGGAGGATAGAATACATAGATATGAACCATGATGACATAGACAAGGGACAATGACTGTTACTTGGGTGAATAAGGTTCCAAGATTAAATGCTTGGACTCATAAAAACAATCTTGAGTAGGACATGACAAGGACATAGATTGATTGTACAAAGTATAATAGCATTTCATTGAAATAAGAACCAAGTACATGCTTATGTAGCCTTTGGGTTGTTCCACTCTCCTCATAGTGCTTATGAGATACATAATCTCTTCCTAGATCATACATCATTTTTTATATCTTTCAACACCCCCCTCATATAATGAGTTCCTACATTACTGCCTTTTGCCCCCCCACATGATGACATGGCCCGAGAGACTAGCCCATAGGCATAGCCCATAGGCAACCTAGTCAAGTTAAAGCTTAAAAATGTACATCTTTCACAAGGGTTTTTACAAAACAACATCCACTAAGGGAAGCAAAGTTCACTATGGGAAAACACAAGATCCACTATGGAAAAGATACAATGAAAGTTTCTTCAAAACAATATGTTAAAGTTGTTGTCGATAGCAAAAGCATCTTCTTCATTCATGAACTGATTTTGATGGTTACCATTCTGCACCTGTTGTGCTCTTTTCTTATGGATACATTCATTGGCCATGTGCCACTTTTACCACAATAATGACATGTGATTGGATCCTTCTTATTGGTATTGAATCCTAGTCCATGTCCTTTTGCTCCATAAGTTCCCTTGGTGTACAAGAGATTGTCCTTTTAGATGATTTCTTTTGCATCCTTATTTTTAAGTTTACTTTCTCCATCAAGTAGAGAATGCTCAATCTCTTTAAGTGAGAGATTAGGAACATTACTTAGGGTAGTCATAAGATTCTCATATGGTTCTTGATTTACACTTGCTAGTAGCACTGCTATGGCTTCATCCTCATCTATGTTCTTCTTTAAAGTTTCAATTCTAGTTTTTAGGCTCTTGAGCTTGTGAATGTGCATGGTCATAGAAGAACTATCATTTACATCTACCTTATGAAACTACATGAGTAATTTTACTTTTGAGTTTTTAGCTTGAGTCCAAAGATCTTGTCAAGCTCATCCCATGCCTTGTTTGCATATTTGATGTTGAGATATGGTGCAACATATAATCAAATAGTCCCTAGGCAATGATACCTAGAGCCTTTTTGTCCATCTTTTTCCACTCTTTTGACTTGGGCTGGACTTCTTCAATGAACCCATATTCATCATCTTCCTTCTTGCAATCTGCATCTCTTGCATCATCCTCAAATACATCCCATAGGTCTTTCCTCATGAGATTTGTCTTTTCTTTCCAAGTGTGAAAGCCTTCATCATTGAATTTGGCTATTTGCTCAAGTTGAGACATTTTGAAGGAGGTCTTATCGTGAGGATACTCGGGCAGTGCCTATCCTTTTACAATGAGATTGAGGCTTACAAGGGATTTAATCAATTGGGTGTCCCAAAAACAATATTCATGTTTATCATTACAAGAATTGAAGTAAAACTAGCAAATGAGTTGTTCTTGGATGTGTCAAGAACACAAGTGCTAAGAAGCACTAGATAAGTATCAAGAGATACTATCTCGATGAGCCTGATGTTTATGCTTGATCTTCTTGTTGAGCTTGAGTCTTCCAAATCTTCTTAAGGAGGGTTACACTTGCTTGCTAATTTGTTGTGATTTCCTTGCTGGATACAGAGTGCTATAGTAGATTAGAGTGGCATTGATAAGCTTGAGTTGAAGGAAGTAGAAGATTGAAGTAAAAGATGAGTTTGAAGCTTAAAGGCTATGAAGTCCACAGTTACAATTTCTAAGCCCAACTGGTTTTTCCTTTACAATACCATGTAGAAGGGAGTATTTCCCACCGAGATATTTGGTGAGAAAGAAGCGCATATAGTGTCCTAACAAATCCTTATGGTTGCAGATTGAATCGTGCTTGGTGTCAGGACCTGGGAGTGTACGACTAGTGCAAGCATAGATCTAGACAACAATAGAAAGTTTATATAACCCTGCAGTGAACGATCACCAATGTTTGACTATGAGGTGCCACAACGCAGCACCCTGAAGTGGGAAACAAGTCTCCAAAAGGAAGCTTGAAGAGATTTTGTCTATATAAAGAGAAATGAGAGCTCCGAGTAGGGTAGATGTAGGTTGGCTATGATTGCCATGAAGGAAAGAGTGGAGTTGGAGTGAGAAATGAACTCATAAGATGACAATGAGCTAATTAGAGATGACGAGGAGCTGAAGGAAAAGTTTGATGAGCTTAGCCATGCTCACCATGGTTGTGATACCATGTTGAGAAACACGGATCTTGTGCATGGTTTAAGTATGGAGGATAGAATATGTAGATATGAACCATGATGACATAGACAAGAGACAGTGACTATTACTCAAGTGAATTAGGCTCTAAGATTAAGTGCTTGGACTCATAAACACAATCTTGAGTAGGACATGACAAGGACATAGATTAGAAGTAAAAAGTACAATAGCATTGCATTGAAATAAGAACCATGTGCATGCTTATGTAGCCTTTGGGTTGTTCTACTCTCCTCATTATGCTTATGGGATACAGATCATCTCTTCCTAGAGCATACATCATTTGTCATATCTTTTAATATGGAACATGTAGGTCTTCTTCTTGTCATTAACTCTTATATTGAGGATTTTGGGAAAGTTATATGTACCGTATTCTCCTTCTATGTATTCCTTGCCATGTCAATGAGGGTAGGGGCAGTGGAGTGGGTTCACCTTTGCGATGTTGTCTAAGTAGATAACGGCCTACCAAGATGTCTTTTCATTTTCCAAGATGGGATATCTCCAAGCTTCCCATGGCTTTGTGGTGAGATATTTGCTTTTTCCTACCATGACCTAGCAAGTTTCCTTTAGGCTTCTATATCAAGTTGCCTTGCCCAAACATCTTAACAGCTAGTATTTTTTAGAATACATTACCAACTTTACTTCTTTGTGGTCTAATATAGCTTACCCAATTGTACTTCTTTGTGCATCTTGGTGCATTGTTCTTTGGATGTGCGCATTCAATTCTAATACTATAACACAACAAGCGTTATATGTATCACAAAAGTAAACGGCTCTTAATTGATATTTTAGTTCTTTCTGAGTATTAAAAATATACATCCAATCATTCAAAGCTAATTATATGTTACAATGAATGATCAATCTCATCTTCAATGAGATCGGCCCTTTCTAGACTATCTACCTCTAGGTCTATGTTACCAATAGGCAATGAAACAAATAAGTCTATCCCACTGTCAGATGTATTGCTGTGCTCAATTTCTTCATCATCATCTACAACCATATTGTTATCCTCTTCTGCGCTTCCTTGAACATCTCGCGGGGATCATCTTGCACTGCATCATGTATATCATCGATCATGGCATCATCATGTACATCATCATTGATTGTTGGATTGTCATCAACTATCTCCATGTTGGTAGCATTGCCATATATTGGTTTTGAACGATTAGATATGGGGATGACGTGCCACCATCGGTTATTGTTTACCATTGGGTGATACACAACCTGCATTTAAAAAACAAAAAGTAAGTAACTTAGATATTTATTGTATTTTGAGAATGTATCAAGAAGTAATATATATGAAAATAAATAGCTTCTAATATACCTGCTCGCATTGTTGAGGTGGTACGAATGTGTCATTCTTGCCTTGGTGAAATTTTGTAGAGTCAATCACTACAAAACCACTTAGATGACGTCTAATTGTGCAATGCTCACCCGTTGTTACTACTTCTTTAAACCACTTGACATCTAGTACATATATAAAAAATCGCCTAAATTCAAGCTTCAAAATATCTTGGATCAAGCCACAATAACCTTCCATGGTGCCATTGGTATCCTGGAAGTTTGCAAGGATACCACAATCCTGGGTATTTCTCTTATCATCTATACGTTGAGTTCGAAAATGTTTGCCTTCACACCAAATAGCATTGAACAATGTGCACTAGTAGTACATTGTTGAGATCATATTATTGATTTAGTTAAAGATGAAACATGTGAAATTATTATATCATATATAACTAAAGATAATTTAATTATAAGTATGTCTCACCTTTGATAAGCAACCTCGTGTGTGTTCCCACTCCTCTTGCAATATATCCATCGCCTTCTCTTTTTCCATCTTCTCCATTTCTTCATGTAATATGACATGGAAGTGCACTTAAATGTTTTGGATATGGGACATTACTTCCATGTCTTGTCTAGCACAAAATCCTTGCCTTTCACTTACTCTTCTTACCCTTGCTTCTTTGTATAGTGTCACCCATTTTCTCATTACTTCACTGTTAAGCACACCAAATACATTTAACTTACGAAGTTCCTCTTTCATTAGCACTTCGCTCCTTCATTTTTCTTGAGGTATTATAGAGGTCATCCTCAAAACTTCAACATCTTTCTATACTTGTGGTAAAGAGAGGTCCACTTTAGTAAGATATTCAGAGATTTGTACAAGGGATGATTGCACTAACCAACCCGTAACCATGCTTCCCTCGGACCATGCATTTTGCCTTAAAAAATCTTTTAGGGTTTTCATAAAGCGCTCTAAAAAAAACATCCACCTTGCATGAACTACCCCACAAATTGCGATCTCATCAATCAAATGTACGAGTAAGTGTACTTGAGTAGTCAAAATAGAGCAAGGAAAAGTTTTCTCCACCAAACAAACCACCTCAATGGATAATACTCGAGCCTCTTGCAACGTATTTGGATCGATTTCCTTTAAACTCACAAATCTACCAACATGCAATTGAGAATGATGATTAGTTTTGTCCATAAATTCAAGTGGGTTTACTACGTGATGTACGTAATATGTAAACTAAAAAATAAGTATAAAGTATACATATCTCGTGAGCTCACCCATCTTGTAAATGATATCACGCAAATCTTTCGAAACACAATGGGATATGCTAGTAGGAATGATGAACTATATGTAAATATTCATACATTGTTAATTAGTCTACATAGTTACTCCACTAATTAATATATTTATGGCTATGAAATTCCTTACCTAAATCATTTTGTGCCAATCGTGAGACTTCAAACTAGATAGTTGCTCCACACCTCTTTTCTTTTTCTTTATGAAGGCTCCCTTGAGGTATCTCATATATCCTGTGGGAGTTCAAAAGCTACATATCTGCTGCTTCACCATCTTTTCTTCGGTCTTCGACAACATCCATATGCGGTAACTCGATCTTTCCTCTGGGTCCAATGCGTGTCCAAGCTCGTCTCATACGTCCAATGCTACGTAAATCCTCCTTTACATTGACAGAATCACGAGCCCCGATTAAGTGATCCCATAATGTAGGGGCAACATTCTTGAATATATGCATGGGGTCCAATAGGTGATTGATCTTGAGTTCAGTCCAATATGGGAGAAAAAAAAATATAGAGAATCTAAGGCATAAACAATATATTATTTCTCGTTCTCATAATGGAGTGTATTTTAAAGACAAACAAAAGAAGTAAACTAGTTACCGACTCATGTCGAGTGGAGGATGATCATTGGCATGTGTCCAAGTGTCCTTCCAATCTTGAATGGTCAGAGATTGTGGAGTTCTTCCATTAGTGGGGGGGCCATATTTGGGGTGGTCAATAGGAAGAACATGATGATGATTGTCATAGATAACCTTCTTCAAGTGTGTCGGTCTAGAAGGAACCAGAGAGGGACCGCAAATTGGACATGCATGATATCCTGATGTAATTAAACCTATAGAAACAAGTGGGTTAATGATGACATATATTTGATTAAGGGTAATAATGAATAAAATAGAGTACCCAACTACCTGAACACTCTCCATAGCCTGGAAAGTCATGCATGGTCCACAACAATATGCCCTTTAAAGTGAAATCTCTAGAGGACAATGATGCACTCACATCTTGCACCTCAATACCTCTCCATAGCTGTAACGTGTCCACTGGAACCCTCTAGGACACGTCTTAGCAGTCCATCGGAAAGGTTGTCTAGAAAACTCCACCCGGCACTCCCATGGAATGTTGCGGGTTTTGTCATCTAGGACTTTCCGCGTCTGCCACGTAACGGAAGCGTCCTGTCCGTTCCCACTTGGGATCAGCTGGAATTGTTGGTCATTTACTAACAGCGAATAACGTCAGACCTGATCGAACTACTTTACGTAGAACGCCTAGTCTGAAGCGGATTTATGCTGCACTTGGTTCAAGGAGAATGGGAAACGAGAGGGATGCAAGCCTCGACCTCTCTGCCAAAAGGCATAGTCCCATTCCGTTCCCCTAAAACAGCCGGAATCGGGTAATCGGTACTTCCAAGTCATTGTTCTCCTTGCTTGTTTTGGTGATGACGATCATCCTCTGTCCATCGAAGATCTTGAGAAAAGTTCCCGGCTAACCGGGACCACCCATCCGTAGGACGGACCCATGGTCCATCCTCCGCACTTTCCTCGGTTTGTTTTAGTTATGTAATTACCTACCACATTAGTTTGACATATACAAACAGCTTCTTTGATTAACCCTGTTATGCACCGGTTCCTTCACGTAATCTTATCACAGGACATAAAGAAAACAATGTCAAACAACTCCTTTATTATCATTATATCCTTTTATCTTTGAAATACAAGGAGTTCCTGCCTGTAGGCGCATTCATAATCCGCCCGAAGGCTATCCAGTAATCCTTCCTATGATTACTATCCCAAGTTTCCGCCCGTAGACTAGTATGCGGGCCTCGAGATCCAATCCCGAGTCACGTTAGTCTCTTGTGCAGGGCCCGGAAGGCGAGGGATTTACAGCCAGAGCCCCCCCTGGCACCCAAGCGTCCTCCTGCTCCAAGCAGAACTCAACGGAGAGACCTCTCACGGCGGGTTCGGTCCACGTTCCCGGCGCGGTTCACAACCCCCTTGGTTAGGGTCAGGCAGGCAGTCGGGGGTAACTGAAGCTGCCTCTTAGGCACCAACCTGAAGTATTTAGATATGTTTTCATCCTTTAGTTCATTGAGCAAACAATGCAAACAGTCCTTTTCTAACGGTTACAAGCAAAAACAAATTCCAATGGTCGTTGTGGCTGGCAAACTGTCAAGGAGTGACTTCCTTTCCTCCAAATGCAATCCGCATTCGTTCCGGAATCAATTGCAACTTGGCAAGATTCCTATCATTCTTGGGTTAGGGTCATACCCTACCAATGCTTAAGGTTCTGTTGTGGCAGGATCCAGAGACCATGTCGCTTTAGTTTATTGACGGGTCATTCGCAAATACCTAACTTCCTTTTTCCTTGGCAATTATTCCCCAAGAAAAGTGAGTAACAGGATGCTTACTCATCCTCTTGTAAATTAACTTGCCAACCTCATTTTCGAGAGATGACAACTCTCTTGTGGACAAGTCTTAAGTCTATACAATGTCGCAGCTTTTTGCACATGTATTGCATCTAATTCCACGGAATCATTCCATTGCTTAGTGTTTCCGTTCACGGAATTTACCCCAACCGAGTAACAGGGTTTTAGGGTATCCTTCAAATCATTCCTAATTAGGTTGACCCATGGTTCTAGAAATAAGCAACTCCGTCGGAGTTTCATCATGATCCTTAGGTTAAAACCTTAGATCATTTCATGCATGAACATCCAATTGCTTCGACATTAGTGAATGTGAGTAAGATCTTTAGATTCACGGTTCCTGTCTAAAGCTAGGTCGAATCATTATTGCACTAAACCCTAGTTAACACTTAGGATTCCTATCATATTGACTCAGTCATGTCTATACGAATCCTTGTGGTTTAGATTACTTAGTCAATTCAATTATGCTTGTCCCGCGACAAGGATGATCCTTCTCAAGGGTAATAATCTAAATCTAACGGAGAGCAATAGATACAATTCCACCACTGCGCGTAAGCATGTGATTAATTTCCTCTACGTTTCACATGGTTCACGATAACTTATCTTTCCTTGGTGCATGATAATCTGGCTACTAACTTTTCCTAGGACCTACTAGGTCTTACATCAATAGTCGTACCTACAACCTTGTTGTTTACCTTTTGGCATCTTATGCTTTTACACCTAATTACGACTTTTTAATGATTGATCCTTTTTCTCATGACGACACGCAATTTATAACATTCTCCTAGCTACGAAGTAGTTACTGAAGCTCATGCAAAACTAGTGTTAATTTTATTCCATCTTACAAGCTATTTTTCAAGTCCATACGTACACTTTAGTACCCTATTAAATTCTTTCCGAATGAATGATACCTTATGGTGCTAACCTTTTCCTATGAAGTCATTACGAGAAGCATGTTACCTAAAGTGCAGTATACGCTTGTTTCTACCATCTCTAGGACGAAGATAATGCACTTATAAATTCCATTTCATTGCCTAAGTTTAGACCCATTACTTTGATGATGTACCAAAAATACATGCAACTAGCCTTCTATTCGTTCACATTCACGACATATTTCAATCTTACATAACGCTCGAGAGATGTCCTATCACATGTATTCCTTTCCAATTTCCATATGCTTTTAATTTAAACGTAAACATGAAATTTCCTTTCTAAGCGCGCCTAATCATTTCCTTATGCGGAATTTACATGGAAGAACCTGGACTTGTGGAGTCGGAGAGATGTCCACTTGTATATTCGGAGATGAGCCTCCCGCGGTCGCCTCTTGTGATCGTTTTGGGGCCATCGTAGTCGTAAATTCGACTTCCGATTTGCCTTTGTGGTCCACGGAGTGACGGCTCTCGGAATACGGCCTTCCGACCTCTGCCTTTACCCTTGTATGCGGGAGGGTTCCTCTTCGGGATGGTGCTTGCGACGGAAGCTTAGGAGTCCTCAAGAACTCGAATCGGCACGGAATTCGGACGGCTTGCGGCTTAAATCTTCTTGCGGGAATCACTCGATGGATCTTGCGGTGGTCTTTAAGGCTCCACCGTCTCCTCTTAGAAGTCCCGGGAGGGATATGAAGGCTTTTCTTGGAAATGGGGGAAAAGGGGCCTCTTGGGCAAGTGGGGGGAAAAGGGGGTTATGGAGGCCCCCTTTGGAAGCTTCTAAAGAAGCTTCTGCTTCTTCAGCTCCACGTGGGCAGGGGGGGGTCGTGACAACGTGGCGGCGGCCTGATCTGGTCGGCGGACAGGGCGGCAGCAACTGGCGGCCTGGCTGGCGACGGCAGCTACAGCAGCTGGTGGCGGCGTCTGGACTGGCGGCGGTGCTGGCGGTGACCAGTACGGTGGCGGGCCTTCACGGCTTCTCCCTCTCCTCCCCCTTCTCCACAGTCACAGCCTCTCCTTCACACAGTCTTCCCTCTCCCTCCTAAGCACACCCCCTTGATGGGGGGTGTTTTTATAGGCCTTGGGGGTGGGGAAGGGGGTCTCCACCCACGTGGAGAACTTCCCCATGCAACCCTCACTTTGCCATCCTCCCCCCCCCCCACACTCCCTTTCCTCCAGCCATGCATCGGCTGGGGGAAGGGATAAATATAAAAAAATTTGCATTAATTTAATTAAATTGCCCCTCCCAAGAGGGTGTTTTTGCGGTTCTTGCGGTTTTTGAACTCCGGGTTTTGATTTACCATTGTAGAGGACCCTATTTCACGCGCGCGGCTCACACATTATGCGGTCAATAATTTCAATGCAAGAGATACCCTTTACACAGGGTTTACACGGTATGCGGAAGGTTAATATTTACGGTACGGATACGCGGAAATATTACATTCTCTCCCCCTTAGAAGAATCGAGATGTCCTCATCTCGAGATAAACTGGGGATATTGAAGATTGAGAGAGCTTTCATCCATCCAGGTAGCATCCTCTTCGGGATAATCTTGCCACTGGACGAGGCATTCTCTCAAGGTTCTAGATCTCAACTGTCTCTCCCTGACCGTGGCCAATACCTTGACGGTGTCCCTCGCTGAGCTTGGGGCATTGCTTTCTGAAGTGACCGAGTTCATTGCAGTGGAAACATCGGATGTTTCGGCCATTACCGTGAGTAGGAACAAAGTTGTTGACGTTATTTGTCCTTGCCTTCTTTCTTTGTCCCTGATTGTGGCCTTGAACTCTCTTAACCTGGGGTCTGAATGCTCCTCCGCTTGGGTCGCTATAAGACCAATTCTTAATACTCCTTGGTTTAGCTTGCACTTCCTGAATTATAGGTGCCGCTCGAATGAGTGCATCCTGAAGATCTGATGGTCTCATAGATTCGAGACGGGTATTTACAGGTGGATTTAAGCCTGCGCAAAATTTGGACACCTGCTGCGTCGTGTCCATTCGTGGCGCATATTTTAACAGTGAGACAAACTTAGAGTAGTATGCGTCAAGCGTGAGTCCTAACTGTTTTAGCTCATAGAACTCATTCATTTTCTGTGTACGATATGCGGGTGGCAAATATCTCCCTTGCACGGCTTGCTTTAACTTCTCCCAGGTAACGGACCCCTCTGAAATCCCTTGATCCCTGCACCATTGTTTCCACCATAGTCTGGCTTCACCGGTGAGTTTTAATTTGGCGAGCATGGCCTGATTGGTAGGTGCAGTGCCAGCGGCTTCGAAGTAGTCCTCCATAGATTCAATCCAAATCTCAGCGTCTGACTGGACGAATCTGCCTCTCCCGTCAAACTCGGGTGGCTTAATCTGTTTGAGGAGAAACTTCTTCTCCTGGATCACAGTCGTACTTGCCGTAGGGGGTGAATTTGGAACCTGTACCTGGGGTTGTGCCTGGCGTAAAAAGTTTTCTTAACATTATTATATGATAATTGACATTAGCTTATCTTTAGTTCAGCTAATTCGTAACTCATGAAGCAACTTGACTTTTTGCAACAACCCTGATGCACAATCGGATAGTGATAGAAAGAAGTCCTTATTTATATTTATATGGCGTAGCCTCATACAACATCTCGAGTGATGATAGTCCAATCATTATATCTAGTTTGGGGAGAACAACATTGTATTAGATTTGTCTACAGGAACTGTGTAGTAGTAGGGTTTTGGGTCATGTATCTTTAGGAATCGATAATTCATCGGAAGTTCGGGATATCCTTTCCGCTGGAAACCATACTTCCCATGGCGTCCCAATACCTTGATCCTATCAGCTGGAATTACACGGGTTACTTCCTCATAAACATATGAGTTTAATTCAACCCTCCAACCTTGAATATGCAAAGTCGAATTCACGTGAGCTTCCACAAAAATGAACAGCCTCACGACTTTCAAATCTTCCAACCACTTGATCCTCTTCAGGTTGGTCTGTAGATAAGCGAACCGGTGGGCAGCTATGTAGTAGATTCCTGAAGACCCAGTCCATCTTCGCTCTATATATAGCGGTGATGGGTTATAAATTTGCTCCAAGATGTTCATCATTTCAATTCTCTGCCTATAATGCGGAGAATGCATCGCAGTCATGAACATGATCCGGAACACCAAAAACTTGTTCCACGCCTCGTAATTCTGCAAGACAGTATCGAAGATGGGAAAATGTTTGGACAGGAACAATTTCTTTACTTCACTTCTAATGAAATCTTATGAAACAATTCCATTATAAGTCGGCTCTGATACCAACTGTAACGTGTCCACTAGAACCCTCTAGGACATGTCTTAGCAGTCCATCGGAAAGGTTGTCTAGAAAACTCCACCCGGCACTCCCATGGAATGTTGCGGGTTTTGTCATCTAGGACTTTCCGCGTCTGCCACGTAACGGAAGCGTCCTGGCCGTTCCCACTTGGGATCAGCTGGAATTGTTGGTCATTTACTAACAGCGACTAGCGTCAGACCTGATCGAACTACTTTACGCAGAACGCCTGGTCTGAAGCGGATTTATGCTGCACTTGGTTCAAGGAGAATGGGAAACGAGAGGGATGCAAGGCTCGACCTCTCTGCCAAAAGGCATAGTCCCATTCCGTTCCCCTAAAACAGCCTGAATCGGGTAATCGGTACTTCCAAGTCATTGTTCTCCTTGCTTGTTTTGGTGATGACGATCATCCTCTATCCATCGAAGATCTTGAGAAAAGTTCCCGGCTAACCGGGACCACCCATCCGTAGGACGGACCCATGGTCCATCCTCCGCACTTTCCTCGGTTTGTTTTAGTTATGTAATTACCTACCACATTAGTTTGACATATACAAACAGCTTCTTTGATTAACCCTGTTATGCACCGGTTCCTTCACGTAATCTTATCACAGGACATAAAGAAAACAATGTCAAACAACTCCTTTATTATCATTATATCCTTTTATCTTTGAAATACAAGGAGTTCCCGCCTGTAGGCGCATTCATAATCCGCCCGAAGGCTATCCAGTAATCCTTCCTGTGATTACTATCCCAAGGTTCCGCCCGTAGACTAGTATGCGGGCCTCGAGATCCAATCCCGAGTCACGTTAGTCTCTTGTGCAGGGCCCGGAAGGCGAGGGATTTACAGCCAGAGCCCCCCCTGGCACCCAAGCGTCCTCCTGCTCCAAGCAGAACTCAACGGAGAGACCTCTCACGGCGGGTTCGGTCCACGTTCCCGGCGCGGTTCACAACCCCCTTGGTTAGGGTCAGGCAGGCAGTCGGGGGTAACTGAAGCTGCCTCTCAGGCACCAACCTGAAGTATTTAGATATGTTTTCATCCTTTAGTTCATTGAGCAAACAATGCAAACAGTCCTTTTCTAACGGTTACAAGCACAAACAAATTCCAATGGTCGTTGTGGCTGGCAAACTGTCAAGGAGTGACTTCCTTTCCTCCGAATGCAATCCGCATTCGTTCCGGAATCAATTGCAACTTGGCAAGATTCCTATCATTCTTGGGTTAGGGTCATACCCTACCAATGCTTAAGGTTCTGTTGTGGCAGGATCCAGCGACCATGTCGCTTTAGTTTATTGACGGGTCATTCGCAAATACCTAACTTCCTTTTTCCTTGGCAATTATTCCCCAAGAAAAGTGAGTAACAGGATGCTTACTCATCCTCTTGTAAATTAACTTGCCAACCTCATTTTCGAGAGATGACAACTCTCTTGTGGACAAGTCTTAAGTCTATACAATGTCGCAGCTTTTTGCACATGTATTGCATCTAATTCCACGGAATCATTCCATTGCTTAGTGTTTCCGTTCACGGAATTTACCCCAACCGAGTAACAGGGTTTTAGGGTATCCTCCAAATCATTCCTAATTAGGTTGACCCATGGTTCTAGAAATAAGCAACTCCGTCGGAGTTTCATCATGATCCTTAGGTTAAAACCTTAGATCATTTCATGCATGAACATCCAATTGCTTCGACATTAGTGAATGTGAGTAAGATCTTTAGATTCACGGTTCCTGTCTAAAGCTAGGTCGAATCATTATTGCACTAAACCCTAGTTAACACTTAGGATTCCTATCATATTGACTCAGTCATGTCTATACGAATCCTTGTGGTTTAGATTACTTAGTCAATTCAATTATGCTTGTCCCGCGACAAGGATGATCCTTCTCAAGGGTAATAATCTAAATCTAACGGAGAGCAATAGATACAATTCCACCACTGCGCGTAAGCATGTGATTAATTTCCTCTACGTGTCACATGGTTCACGATAACTTATCTTTCCTTGGTGCATGATAATCTGGCTACTAACTTTTCCTAGGACCTACTAGGTCTTACATCAATAGTCGTACCTACAACCTTGTTGTTTACCTTTTGGCATCTTATGCTTTTACACCTAATTACGACTTTTTAATGATTGATCCTTTTTCTCATGACGACACGCAATTTATAACATTCTCCTAGCTACGAAGTAGTTACTGAAGCTCATGCAAAACTAGTGTTAATTTTATTCCATCTTACAAGCTATTTTTCAAGTCCATACGTACACTTTAGTACCCTATTAAATTCTTTCCGAATGAATGATACCTTATGGTGCTAACCTTTTCCTATGAAGTCATTACGAGAAGCATGTTACCTAAAGTGCAGTATACGCTTGTTTCTACCATCTCTAGGACGAAGATAATGCACTTATAAATTCCATTTCATTGCCTAAGTTTAGACCCATTACTTTGATGATGTACCAAAAATACATGCAACTAGCCTTCTATTCGTTCACATTCACGACATATTTCAATCTTACATAACGCTCGAGAGATGTCCTATCACATGTATTCCTTTCCAATTTCCATATGCTTTTAATTTAAACGTAAACATGAAATTTCCTTTCTAAGCGCGCCTAATCATTTCCTTATGCGGAATTTACATGGAAGAACCTGGACTTGTGGAGTCGGAGAGATGTCCACTTGTATATTCGGAGATGAGCCTCCCGCGGTCGCCTCTTGTGATCGTTTTGGGGCCATCGTAGTCGTAAATTCGACTTCCGATTTGCCTTTGTGGTCCACGGAGTGACGGCTCTCGGAATACGGCCTTCCGACCTCTGCCTTTACCCTTGTATGCGGGAGGGTTCCTCTTCGGGATGGTGCTTGCGACGGAAGCTTAGGAGTCCTCAAGAACTCGAATCGGCACGGAATTCGGACGGCTTGCGGCTTAAATCTTCTTGCGGGAATCACTCGATGGATCTTGCGGTGGTCTTTAAGGCTCCACCGTCTCCTCTTAGAAGTCCCGGGAGGGATATGAAGGCTTTTCTTGGAAATGGGGGAAAAGGGGCCTCTTGGGCAAGTGGGGGGAAAAGGGGGTTATGGAGGCCCCCTTTGGAAGCTTCTAAAGAAGCTTCTGCTTCTTCAGCTCCACGTGGGCAGGGGGGGGTCGTGACAACGTGGCGGCGGCCTGATCTGGTCGGCGGACAGGGCGGCAGCAACTGGCGGCCTGGCTCGCGACGGCAGCTACAGCAGCTGGTGGCGGCGTCTGGACTGGCGGCGGTGCTGGCGGCGACCAGCACGGTGGCGGGCCTTCACGGCTTCTCCCTCTCCTCCCCCTTCTCCACAGTCACAGCCTCTCCTTCACACAGTCTTCTCTCTCCCTCCTAAGCACACCCCCTTGATGGGGGGTGTTTTTATAGGCCTTGGGGGTGGGGAAGGGGGTCTCCACCCACGTGGAGAACTTCCCCATACAACCCTCACTTTGCCATCCTCCCCCCCCCCACACTCCCTTTCCTCCAGCCATGCATCGGCTGGGGGAAGGGATAAATATAAAAAAATTTGCATTAATTTAATTAAATTGCCCCTCCCAAGAGGGTGTTTTTGCGGTTCTTGCGGTTTTTGAACTCCGGGTTTTGATTTACCATTGTAGAGGACCCTATTTCACGCGCGCGGCTCACACATTATGCGGTCAATAATTTCAATGCAAGAGATACCCTTTACACAGGGTTTACACGGTATGCGGAAGGTTAATATTTACGGTACGGATACGCGGAAATATTACAATAGCATTTCTAGCTCCTCGATCAAAGGCTCTAAGTAAACATCCATGTTTTTTACTTTATGTTTTCCAAGAATCAAAAGAGACAACATCACATGTCCTTTTTTTATTGCCATGGATGGAGGGATATTATAGTTCACCAATACCACTGACCATACACTATATGAGGTGCTTTTGATGCCAAATGGATTTATTCCATCTAATTCTAGACCAAATCTCAAATTTATGGGATTTTCTTTGAAATTAGGCCACAAATTGTCTATGTGTTGCCAAGCTGGTGTGTCTGAAGGAATTCTTCACTTTCCATCACTTGAATGGTGACTAGCATGCCATGACATGAGTGTCGCAATAGATTCACACTTAAACATAAGTTGAATACGTGAAATAATAGGAAAATGTTGCAAAACCTTACGAGGCACATATATGATTTCATTTGGCATATATGTCATATTCCCTAAATATTTTTATACTTACAACATGGAGACAAACATTTGGATATTGAAAGACTAGGAAAGTCATGTTGATCCAAAAACAACCATAAGCTAGCATTTTAATAAGTTTAATTGTAATCATGTCTATCAGTGTGTATAATATCTTTTATTTGCCCATATAGATGCGCAATTACACACACTTACAAATGTGCCACATGAATATTAAAAAAAATTAAAAAAATTTGTGGCTTTCTTTTCAAACCAGTGCTTTCTTGTATTTTTTGCGTGTTTTTTGCAGTTTGAGCTCGACATCACTAATCATGTCTATCTATCACTTCATGAAGACAATGAGGGAAGGAAATAAGAGTAAAAAGAGGAGGAAGGAAGAGCCAGAGAGTAAAGAACAAGAGCCAAATAGCAGGGAAGAGAAGAAGAATCAAGCAACCTACCAAGGAAAGAGAGGAGGAGGACAAGGAGCTTGCAACCTAGCCGCCACCCATTGGAACAAGCAAAGAAGGTGAGTTATTCTTCTCTCTCTCTATATTTTTTGCTTTCTCTTTGTCTGTTTGTCTCTCTCTCTCTCTCTTTACATGCTTCAGACAATCTATGGAGGCTTTGCACCGTTTTTAATAACAGTTTTTGAAAATATGGTCCGACTTTGTGCCTCTGTAGGTGCGTTGGCTGACAGTCTAGATACGTTTTTAGACGCGTATATAGACGGCTATCGGCATAACTAATTAGAGTTAAGATCTGAGTTTTTTTTTTGGTTTAGTATTATGCTTTCGCGTCTATTGGCGCGTCCAGAATGCAGAGTGGATGCTGATATAGATGCGCTAACAGACGCGAAACAGAATTGCATCTTTCAAAGCTTCCTGATTTTGTAGTAATGGATTTTTGTTTATGTAGATGTGGAATCTTGGATCTTCCAGCACTGATCTTAATTTGGAACGCATAAACAACACGTTACCGGAGTTTTCTAGAGGTGTTAGTACTTTTTTTGGAGGTTTTCCGAACAAGGAGTAATTCATGGGGGAGATGTCCAGTTATCTTGGTCGCCCTCCACTATAGAGGAGGTTTTTAGTGTCATGTCTAGGACACCTATCACATCTTTGCCTAGCACTACCACACAAACACCAAACCTTGGCACACCAAACCTTGGTACACCTCTAACAGGTACTCCACGCACTATGCATACACACAGATCAGCTGATGCACAGGGATCAGCTGAAGTACATGGATCGGCCGAAGCACGTGCATCCGCAGAAGCACGTGCATCGAGTGAGATAGAGGGTAGTGCTCGTCGAGGGCGGAGAGAGAGTCGTGTGGGAGGATAAGGAGGTCGAGGGCTTTGTGGGGGTTGCCTAGGAGGTGGCTCTCGATCACCCACACACCGGGAAATGAGAGAGGTGAGCCTCCACAAATGTACTACTCTGTCACAGATATTGGTGGTATCTTGCATAACCCTCAGGGGAGGGAAGTGATAGCCTACTTGATGAGTGTCGTGCATGCCACATACAAAGATTGTATGATTCCCTTCAAGCACCAGAAAAGTTGTTTGTGGCAAGAGGTTCTAAGGGCAGTACATAGAAGGTACCCAAATCCCGAAAATTCATGATTCTCAGATGATTGGGGACGGTCAATGGTGAGAGATGTGCTTCATAACAAGAGGTCTCACCTTATGACGCGCGCCAAGGAGTCACTACGGAGACAAGAGCAGGGGCACCTTGGATATGGCCAACCACCCAATTGCCACCGCAAGGAGTGGAAAGAGGCCAAGAAGAGAGTAGCAGAGAAAAGGACAAGTTGCCAGCATGCAGAGGCATGGTGTATCTAGATGGCAACCATGGGATCGTCACATTATGGAGAGAGAAAAAGAAATGAGAAAGGGAGAGGAGAGAGAAAAAGAAAGAAAAAACATTAAACATAATAGGGGAAGAGAGAAAGAGAGAGAGAGGGTGAGGGAGGGAGAAGAAATGAGAGAGGGACAGGAAGAGAGCAAAAGGAAATGAGAGAGGGAGAGGAGAGAGAAAAAAATGAGAGAAGGAGAGGAGAGAGAAAAAGAGAGAAAAGATGTTATACATAATAGGGAAAGAGAGAAAGAGAGAAAGAGAGGGTGAGGGTGAGGGTGAGGGAGGGAGAAGAAATGAGATAGGGAGAGGAAGAGAGAAAAAGGAAATGAGAGAGGGAGAGGAGAGAGAAAAATAATTAGAGAAGGAGAGGAGAGAGAAAAAGAGAGAAAAGATGTTAAACATAATAGAGAAACAGAGAAGGAGAGGGAGAGGGTGAGAGTGAGGGAGGGAGAGGAAATGAGAGAGGGAGAGGAAGAGAGAAAAGGAAATAAGAGAGGGAGAGGAGGGAGAAAAAGAAATGAGAGCGGGAGAGGAGAGAGAAAAATAGAGAAAAATCATTAAACCTAATATAGGGAAAGAGAGAAAGAGAGGGTGAGAGTGAGGAAGGGAAAGGAAATGAGAGAGGGAGAGAAAGAGATAAAAGGAAATGAGAGAGGGAGAGGAGAGAGAAAAAGAGAGAAAAATCATTAAACCTAATAGGGAAAGAGAGAAAGAGAGGGTGAGGGTGAGGGAGGGAGAGAAAATGAGAGATGGAGAGAAAGAGAGAAAAGGAAATAAGACCTTACAATATGCTCATCCTAGGCTCATAGGGGTTAGGCCGATCCTCAATAAACCTAAGGGATATATGGCTAGAGAATCCTAGCACACTTGCACCTCCTAGCATAATGTCCTTCCTACAAAGAGACCTCTCATGCATGGGGCTTATCCTAGCCTCTACCACGCTCAAACTATCCCCCTAGTGAAGGGATCTAGCCACTAACCTTGGGGGAGGTTTAATGTGTAACCAAATATCCACCTATGAGGGCACAAGAACTTTTGTAGAAGTATACAACAAATGCAATCAGCCTGTCAGTTAGAAAAACATTCATTTTTTATAACGTAAATCCAAAAATAACTTTGGATATTCCATAAAAATCAATCTCTTCTTAAAAAGACAAATACAAAAAACTAAAACAACATCATTCATATGCTTCGCAAAAGAAGATGCGATCCACAATAACTTATCCTTGTTATGTTAAGTACAATAGTAACTAGTACTAAAGATAAAAAAATTCATACCAAATATATCATTGTACTTTATTTATCTTATATTATTTAAATTTAAGTACAATAATAACTAGTACTAAAGATAAACAATTTTATCCCAAATATATCATTGTACTTTATTTATCTTACATTATTTAAAGTTATTAGTCTTGATAGTACATTAGGTGATGAGTAGCCTAGGTAATAAAGGTTCTTTTCTACATAACTTCTATATTGTCCCTTATGTTCATCACCACAAGATCTCTTAGAAAACTCTTCTTCAACTATCAATTTTAATTTAAAAATATAAAATAATATCACTTGAAAGGAAGGATACTCTTTTATCATTCACCCTTTTTCATCCTTAGAATAGTCTTAGGAAAAAATTTCTACTCTAACAAGCATATATTTGAGCATAATCACTATTTTAAGGTTTCTTCCATGAGGAGTAGTAGTATATATGCAACCATCAAGCTAGAGATCATGCTTTGGTATCTGTGGAGATCCTAATCTCATGCACTCATAGAGATTGTAGTGTGCAATAGTGTGGAGAGAAGGTGGGTGAGTTGTAAATGATAAAGGGAAATTCTACTGATGATGGAGAGAAGATGAGGTAGAAAAGACAATTCTATTCTTAGTGAGTGCAAACTACCCATAATATGGCATCCATGACCGATTGAAATCAGTAAGACTTTGAAATCCTACCTCGAGTATTATAACTATTGTTTTGTGGTGGATTTTCATGCCATAAGTCAATGTCAATTTGTGCTTGTGTTCTCCACGGTGTGTTGGCTATGGGTGTCAAATGCTCTAGTCGGATCTCTCTCTCTTTCTTCTCTCTCTTCTCTCAACCCTTCTCTCTCCCTCAATCTTCCCTCTTTCTCTCTTTCTATACTCTCCCTAAATCCTTCTCTCTCCCCCTATCTCTTTTCTCTCTCTATCTCTCTTTCTATTTCTACCTCTCTCACTTCTCCCCTCTTCTTCTCTAACTTTACTCTCTCCCTAACTCTTGTCTCTCTCTTGCTCTCTATATAAGTAGTCATAGTCGTAGTCGTAGTCGTGGTCGTGGTTGTAGTCATAGTCGTAGTCGTAGTCGTGGTCGTGGTCGTGGTCGTGGTCGTCGTGGTCGTAGTCGTCGTGGTCGTGGTCATGGTCGTAGTCGTGGTCGTGGTCGTGGTCATGGTAGTCATAGTCGTAGTCGTAGTCGTGGTCATGGTCATGGTCGTGGTCATGGTAGTGGTCATCGTAGTCGTAGTCGTGGTCCTGGTCGTGGTCATGGTCATGGTCGTAGTCATAGTCGTAGTCATAGTCATAGTCCTAGTAGTAGTCATGGTCGTGGTCGTCGTAGTCGTAGTCATAGTCGTGGTCGTGGTCGTGGTCGTGGTCATGGTTATGGTTGTAGTCATAGTCATAGTCGTGGTCGTGGTCTTCATCATAGTCGTAGCCGTGATCGTATGAATGTCGCAAGCTGGTACACGTATGAATCCTAAAAGCTAGTACAAGCTAAAAAAGATCCACGTGAAGTCACATCCAAACAAAATGCGGCGGTTCTCAGGTTTCTACGAGTTGCCATATTGGACCCACTTACAGATCAACCACTTATTGGATCCCATGCATATTTTCAAGAATGTGGACAGCTTGCTATGGGATCACATCACTGGAAAGAGAGACACTATAGGGGAACGAATGGATTTGAAGGAGGTAGGTAAGATGAAGGCGCTTTGGTCACAGTCGAGTGCTGATGGTCGCGTGCAGCTACCTCGTGCTCCTTGGGTCTTGTCCACTAAAGAAGAGCGCATTGTGAAGCAAGTAGTAAAGTCTATCCGCACTCCGACGGATATGATGCGTTCTCTCAGGTCTGCATTTTCTAACGACGACCAATTATCAGGGCTAAAATCCCATGACTGGCATAAGATATGTCAAGTTTGTACTGCGAATGGATTGTAATTGGTGTGCGCATTTTGCTATTTGGAGTGTAGTCATTGTTCATAATGCTTTCTCATTTGTAACAGTTTGAACTACCGATCGCGATCGTAGGATGCTTTACTCCAGAAATGCACGGGGCCATTTACAAGTTGTTGAATTTGGTGCAATGGATCTCATAGAAGGAGATTAAGACGTCCTCTATTGAATTCGCGAGGTGGGGAGCAATGGAGACAGTCTGTCTCTTTGAAAAATACTTGCCTACCAGCATGCTTACGATACAAATCCACCTTCTTATGCATCTTGTAGATGAAGTGGAGATTGTTGGACCTGTCCATATGCAATGGATGTTTTTCTTGGAGCGCTTCATGAAAATCCTGAATGGCTTTGTGCGACAACAAGCTCGGCGAGAAGGTATCGTGGATGAAGGTTGGTTGGTGTCTGAGGTGCTAGTGCATATTTCACAATGGCTACCGATGGTGGATCTAGACAACAAAATGCTATCGTCGCTAAAGGAAGATGATACACTAACCGAAGATGTGGTGGTTGGAAATGGGGTAGAAAAAAGAATGGACGCTGCAATGGAGGAGAAGGTGAATCGCTTTCGTATGCTGCACCATGCCTCTATGGAGACGTGGCTTGCCAAGTACCAGATTGCTAGGCAAGTTTGAGAGGAAGCGCGATCTGAATTTCAACGTAGTACGCGCCATCGACCGATTCGATATCCCAAGGGCATGAAGGAGATGCCGCGGTTCATGTGAACACGATGGTTGCATGGAGCTTTGACCGCAGCGTCTTACAAAGGGGCGGAGGTCTCAATGGAGAAGTGGGAATTCTCGAGGGGATGTAGTCCAAAGGTGATGACGTGTTTAGGATTTGTCGTATCTATATTTTATATGTGACAACTAATTTGAGTGTTTCAATGTATAGTATAAAATATATAGTGCAGCGTGGTCGCGCGGATGACATTTTCGCGTGGAGCGTATTGACAAAATGTGCTCTATAATGGACTGTGGTATCATGGCAAGGTTTGAGCAGGAGAGCTGACGACGAGCAACAGATCCAAACACAGTTATAGAAGAGATGGAGTATTTTGGGAACCGTATCTTCTCCATGATACTATTCGATGTGGAGTGGTTCAAAGTGGTACTTGAAGGAGCTGGAGCAACACTTTGACGAGGTCCATCTGGATTTCTCGAAATAGGTTCCGATAAAAAGTGGATGGATTTGCACGACACCTTTGTGCTGCCGGCCCATTGTGAACAGGTGTATGAACTTATTTGTTTGTTAATTGTATTACGACATGGTACATGTCACAATAGTTTAATCTCTCTTGTACGTGTTTGTGAACAGATAATCTTCTATCCAAACCCCTGACAACCTCGATGGTGGTATGTTATACCTTCATCTCCCCGAAGTGTAAGAGTATATGATCAAAGCGATGTTCTGAGTATAGATAAGGACAATATGCAAATAGAGGGATCGATATTGCAAGGGGTGGAGGCCACCGAAAGCTTGGAGCATGTAGAGGAGCCAACAATGGCTAACAATGATGGAAATACAGGACTCCAAGAATTCTTTGAGAACAAGGTGGACTCATCCTTTTGTGGTGACATGTCTATCGATCTTCCAGTGTATGCAGAGTTGTGTCAGAAGATTGACATGGGACCATAGGATACTTCATACTTGGAGTATCCAATTACTCAATTCGTTGACTAATCGCTTATAAGGATACATAAGATATGCATTTTAAGTGAGATTATTTTTTTAGGATTTATAATATCGTGTTTTGTATGATTTAAATTGATTACGCTAACATAATTCTTTGTCTATGCAGGTGACCTTTTCAGGATGAGTCAAGGGATGAGCGATGAGGAGTTGTAGGATATCTTCACGCACATGTCTCCAGATCAGATGGCGAGATTCAAAGACATGGCAGACTAGGAGCTGTCTCGCACATTGTCAGGCCACTCTACAAGATCTACTTTGGCGCAATCAGATGCTTCAGCTTCGAGCAGACGAGGTCGATGCTCCAAACTTGAGCTAGAGGGAGGAAGTGCTTTAGGGTCAGAGGAATGCTGTAGCGATAAGGAGGCAATGAGCCTGCGGTCGACACAAGATACAAGTGCAACTCCTCGCTCTCGTGGTGGTTCCAAGGAGCGTGGCTCAGGTGGATGCTGTGGAGGCATAGACGCGGTGTCTCTGTCTCGTCATTCTATTGGAGTTGCATCACCTCCAGGACTTGTCACACCTATGGGGACGTCTACTCTACTTACTCTGGCTTTTTCTCAGCCCTCTGCAGGTGGCACCCCTATGGGTGCTACTCCGATAGATACTACCCCGGTCGGTATACCGGATGTACAGGGGTCTCCTGGATATGCCTAGGAGCATGGACGCAGGTGGGAGAGGACCCATATTAGGCATATCCCAAAGGGATATGTCTATCTTGTCGATGATAGGTCAGGAGCCATCATCATGAATAATGAGGGGAGGAGGGTGATGGCTCGCATGAGAGATATAGTTGTGTCAACAAGTTTTTCGGCCCAATGTCTTAGATCATTGGAAAAACATACGGCAGGGGAGCAAGGACTACATAGTAGCATCCTTGCATGAGGAGTTTCCGGTTCCAGCCACAACAGATAGATTTTCTATGGACTGGATGATGGACTACATGCGTGCATATATATCACACAGACGATCGGACGCACACAAGGCACTCAAGAGTGGGGTTGCAAAGCCCGAGTGGCTACACACGGATGACTGGCGCCAACTGAGGGAGGAGGCTACAGATTCTCTAGGATGTTGGAGTCAACAACACGAGGCGGCGAGAGCATGACCAGAGGCCGGAGTGGTCCATCATCTTGGGAGTGGCGGCCACAGGACATATCTAGAGGACTTTGTAAGTTTTTTTTTTTTTGATTGCTTATTTTTTTACAATATCCTTTGTATTGACAATCATGTTTCTAACAGTTAGTATTTTTTTTTCTTTCCAGCACTCCATTACAAATCATGATCCGACCGGCCTTGAGACTCGATATGCATAGAGGCACAGTCTCACTGCATTGATCGACCGATTGTATAGACATAGCGGCCTAGTAAGTCACTCATCTTTCTTGTCCATAGTTACCATGTTTAATTAGAATGCATTATTGTATGGTGGACTGATGTGTAGTTGTTTCTTTTTTTGCAGAGTCCGTTCGATGCTCCTTTGTGACGGGACAAGCTTTCGGATGGCGAGGATATGTAGCTCGCCCTTGGATCCCTGGAGCTCACACACCATTCTTTTTTGGTCACCTGATCTGTGTAGACATTTTCTATGTAGTAGTGATATCTTGTCATGATTGTACCAGTCACTTTCATTATGCGATCATGTAGTTATTTCATCTATCAGTGTTATGATTTAAGTACACTTTGTTTTTGTTTACACAAGCATTGTACACAGTGCAGAAACTATTTTGTATGGCCCAAATAAAGCACACAGCGCTATTGCCCTGCGACAATTTTTTTTTTCTATTACCGTCGCTATTAGCATCGCAAATTTACTTGCATGCGTCATTATTTTCGTCTTTATTAGCGTCTTTATTAGCGTCGTAGAGCATCGTTATCAGCGTCGCTAATTGCGTCGATATCAGTGTCGCATTTAGCGTCGTTATCAATGTCGCAATTTTGATACCGATGCAAATAGCGACGCTGATAACGACGCTAATACCAACTATTCTATGGTGTCACCAACAACGACGCTTTTTGTAATGACGGGGGCAAATTTTGTTATTTACATTTTCGTCGCTTTTAACATCAGTATAAGGCCTATATCTTGTAGTATTGCAAATACTGAGCTCAGCAACCCTACCAAAAGTCTAAAGGGCCTTACACAAGACTAGCCATGAATTGCAATCAAACTTATTAGAAGGGGAGAAAGCCTAAATATCTTAGACTTATAATTCATTGATTATCAAACTAATTAAATGCCCACCTTTTATTCAGTCAAGAGAAAGAAGAGGAGTGTTAGGGGTGAGGTTGCAAAGCTTGAAAATGTTTTTGCTACTAGGCCATCTCAAATGCAAAATATCAAGGTTGTTATGGTTGTCTAACTTAATGCTAAAATAGGTCTAGAAAACTTGAATTGTGTTCAATAGAAGGTCAACACAAGATCTAGAAAGCCCAAGTCTAGATATCAGATTTTCTACGTTGATCCATTGGTTGTTTTTCCATAAGTTTTACCAATGAACATACCTCCTATTGAACATCTTATGAGCCTCAATTAAATGGTTGGAATGAATATACTTTAGAAGTAATTGGACCAAATAGAGTTGCTTAATGAAGCCCTCTTTCCCTTTTTAATTGAACTTATTCATACGTAAGGTAGTGCATCTAGCAAGAGCAAGTGCAAAAACTTTATACACTAAGTTAAAGAAATAGGCTTCTAGTTATATGTCACATCCCTATCCCCCTCCCCTCATAAACAGCCATATGAACAAGGAACAAAGAGGAGAGAGAAAGACTGAATTTTGATCTTGTTGATTACTACATCATTCTTTGCAAAAATTGGGACAATGAAGAGTGAAAAAATCATCGATCTTAGGCCCAAGAGGGTGGGATGATTGTTGTAATCACAAAAACGCCATTTTTCTAATGGAGGAAGGGGTGCCGCGAAAAGAACGTGTCGCCCCCATCTTGTGTGAAATTTTGGGTTTTCTTCTCTTAATCAAGCTTAAAACTAACCCCCCCAACTTATTTAGTTCAAGTCTTGTCTTTTAACACTTTCTTGAAGCGGCTCCGACTTGGTTGAAGGAGTGAATGGTCTCGGAATAGTGATTCGATTAGACAGATGGATTTTTTGTATCAAAATCTATTACCCTAGTCTTTACCACATGCTTTCTAGCTTTCGGATCTAGTAGCTACTTCTAATACCAAACCTTGCGGCCATTAAATGGGGGGTTAAATGGACTTCATTGACAAATGGACACTTGCATTGGATTCCTGATGTCAAAATTGCATTTAGAAAAACTCTAGCTTCTTGATCTATAACCGTTTCATTTTATACCAAAATTGCCTTTTTTATGGCTCTCATGATCCTTTTGTACTTGAATCCTGGCTTTAAAATAAGCTATCAAGATAACACCCAAGTCCATGAGAAGTGTGTTTTTGTAGTAGAAGGGAAGTAGTTGACATTTCATTAACTGGTTGGGTGGAATCTCGTGTCATAATCTTTCCAAAATGGTGATGCTTTTGCCGAAGAGATTCTCATGCTCTTTCCATTAGAAGACCATTGGTGTGCTAATGAGAGTATGTATGTGTCTACCATGCCTAATTCCATCATGGCAAAGATTTTGGCAAGGGTGCCAAAAGTGTTGTCGTCAAGGGGACAAAGCACTCACAACAAGAGGCTTGTAGGTGTGGACCAATAAGTCCTAAACCATTTGATATATGGATTTGCATTGTTGGGGTTTAGGAGTATGGGCTAGGGGTGGGTGTCAATATGGGCTAATTTGATATGGAGTTAAGGAGGGAATGTTTAAGAGAATATCCTCCTCTAAGGAGAGGGTATCCTATTTTAGGATCTCTTTTTGAATTGGTTGTGTCAATTTAAGTGGTGGGGTTTGGGGTTTTTGGGAAGGTGGTGGAGGATAAGGAACCAATTACGAAAATAGGCTGGAAGTAGGGTCAAGGTGAAAGTGAATTGTGCTAGCAGCAAAAGGATTAGAAAGGCATTGGGTGGTTGAGTGTGAGGCTTAAGCAACTTGGATAACCACAACTTGTAGTATCCTTGATAATAGCCTTGAGCTTCTAGAAGCTTCTTGGGGACCTAGGGCTATGTAAAGTGCAAGTTGTATTAGAATTGTCAACGACAATAGTGGGGCTGATGCTTAGGGTGTTGGGGTGTTAGAGAAGCAAGTGAAAAGTTTTTTGGTGGCCTTTGTCATTGTTTTGTGGTGCTAATAGGAGTTTTCTTCCTAGCATGATCCTCTAGAAGTTTGGTCAACAAGGTCATGGACTTAGCCGGTTGGCTAGGTGGAGAATTATGATGATAAAAATTGGATTTAGGTTGTCTGGCTTTAGATGCAAATGTAGTAATCACATGAGTATTAGTCAACTAAAGGTGAATGCATTTTTCAAGGTAGTTGACATGACAATCGGTGAAATACTTGAAGGTGCATCCCCAAAGAATCTCAGTACCTACACCTTCAGTGTTGGGGAGAACATAAAGGAGAAGTGAAATGGTTTCTGTCTCAATTGTGATTGCAATCTTGCATCAACCCAACAAAGAGTATGGTTGTCCTCCATAGGGATTGCCCTAGGTTCTTTTAAAAGAGCAGTATGGCAAGGTGCTATAATCGAATCTCTCATCAATGAGAGCACTGACTATCACTGATTAGGCAACAGTGAGTTGAATACAAAGATATGTAGGCTCTAGAATGTGAGGTTCATTATCTAACTTAATACTACTAATAGTCACAACTCTTATATTCACATTTGTCTGCTTAAGTGAAGTCATGTGCTAACTTTTCTCATACTGTTCATAGAAGGTTTGTTCTATGTATAGCATAGGACTCTCCATAGTTACCATTGGTGGTTCATGGACAGGGTGTCTAGGTAAGGAATACTTCTAAATCTTCTGCCACTAAAGTGGCCAATGGGGTAGCAATTTAAAGTTTCTAACTCTACATTCCTAATTCAATTGATCATGCGAGCACGAAAAAGTTCCAAGGCCTTCTAATTTGTATTTTTACTTGTGTCCTTTGATTGAATAAAGTAGGACAAGGTTTCCTTATTGAAATAGCATTTTTTGACATGCTTATCAAACCAAGCTTTTTATCTAGCCTTCCATGCAAGTAGGACATCAGTAGCTAGTAGTTGTGTTTCAATTAATCGTTCCAAATTAAGCAAGCAATTTTGCTATGCTTTAGTACCCTCCCAATATTCTTGAATAATAATGCATAGACTAGAGATCAAGAAGTCTATAAACATAAGGGAATCAATGCCATACATTAAATAAAATGGGGTTTTGACAAGTGGTCATCTTATAACCTATGCAAAATGCCTAGAGAGTTTCGATGAGGTTATCTTCTCAGTCAAAGCATAAATCCAATATTATTTTGGTCAAGACACTTACAAGGACTTTGTTGGTGGCTTTAGCCTAGCCATTGGCTTGAGTATAATAAGGATCAAATTCTCGATTGATGACAAGGAACATGAATAGAAGGTGATGGACTACCTCATTTAGAAAATGCATCCCTTGATAACTAACTATTTATATGGGACATCCAAATCGTAAGATGACTTGTTCCCAAAGAAACCTAGCAGTGGTGCCTGAATCATTTTTATAAGTTGTGCATGCTTCTACCTCATGTAGTGGATTGCTAGATGATATATTGAGCCTATGAGTACTAAGCAGTTGGGTTGATTAGTCCCATGAAATCTATGGCTAACTTTTTAGAATATTGGTGAGCGATAATTGGTGTGAGATCCATTTTTTCCTTTTGAGTGGACAATTTGGTCATTGACACTCGTAGCAATGTTTAATAAAGTAGCTAGCATCCTTGAATAGTGTAGGCCACCAAAGTTAAGTTTGAAGCACCTTCTTGGCCATGGTGGTTACATCAAAGTGTCCTCCAATGATACCACCATACGTGTCTTTCAAAGCAGCTTCTATCTCATGCTCTCACGCACACATCTTCTGAGAAGGTCATCCTATCCTAAGTAATACAATTGGCTGACGAACAATTGATGTGGTTGGGTTTTGATTAAAAGGTAGGTGAGGCATACCTTTTCAATGGGGCATTCTAGAATGCCATTTTTAAGAATATGTACAATGTCATTAGCCCAATGGGGTGTTACATTAGCCTTGAAGAGCTGAGCTTCCTAGATAATATGAAGTAGGTGAGTATTAGAGACTTAATCATCAACTCTCATGGCCTTCTCGCCACTGGTTACTCTTAAAAGGTAATCATCCATGAAATATTGTTTTTTTATTCGCATGACAATAGAAAAATCAAATTCTAACAATAAAAGAAGCCATCTAGCAATGTGTCTAGTAGTAGCATAAGGCTTGTTTCCGAGATATAACAAAGCTTGATAGTTCACAAAAAGGTGAAGGGTGTAGTTGATAAATAATGGTGAAACTTCTTAACCATATACACCATAGCTACGCCTTCTCATTCGGTGTCGTGGAATAATTCATTTCAACTTGAGTGAGCTATTCACTAATGAAGCTTATGAGAAAGTCCTTATTATATTTATGCCATCTTACATATAGAACATGAACATAATCGAGTCCACTCATAATAGAACCATAATGATCCCAAATATTGTATATATTCCTTGCTTTATCGATTTCCCAAAATATCGCACTACCCTACAAAAAAGGAAGATTACACTGTCAATGTTGGTCTCATCACCTAGACATACAATTGCCATGCATCTAAGAATTTATCTTATGCTATCATATTTAGATTGTATATACAAAGTATATGGCACTCCCTACCCAAAGAACTTAACTAGAAACCAGCCAATGTGAAGTGAATAAATAATCTCTTCATGATTTCTTTCTACTAACATCATGTGGCATTGCTAAAAAACAACATCAGGATCACCGGTGCTACTAGACCCCTTAAAACTCATATAAACCACAGCCTATATGCTAAGATATGCAAAGAAATCAGCAAGTTAATCAAATATCTTTCCAATTCAGCCCCACATCCCCTATCCTTTATATTTAGACTGCTTTCACAAATGTAGGGAGATTTTGTGATAATTTTCCATAGAAATAAGCCCTAAAACATGCACTTTAACATATAAATAAAAGCAAAATGAGATAGACCCTCATGCTTCACCTTGATTATATATTCAAAAATATTCTCCTTATTTTTTATGATTTTTCACACATTTTTTTTGACTATTTTTCATGAATTTTTTCATTTATTTCAACATAAATCATTGTTTTTTTTTGTTTTTCTGATTTATATGACTTATGTAAAGTTTGGTCCATTAGCATATCCATTTTCATGCAATGCAAGCATCATTTATTTCCTAAAACCCAAGAACAATCCCATTTTCCATTAAATCTCATGTTTCAAGTTTTATGGTTTTTTCATCATAAAAATGCACTAACAATTCATCATAAAAATTAAATAAAGATTGCTTAATTGAAAGTTCACATATGTACGTCTCGTATTTCGAGGAAATGGAGCCGTTGATGCAATTTTCTAGCCCTTGATGCATCCAAATCACCCGATTTGCTTTCCATTATGCTTTCGAACCACTGTCCATGATCGATTCGTCAAATCAGTCTCCCTCTCTCTCTCTCTTTCTCTCTCATAAACAACCATATGAATAAGGAACAAAGAGGAGAGAGAGACAGAGAGACAGAGAGACAGAGAGAGACAGAATTTCGATCTTATTGATTACTATATCATTCTTCATGATGGCGCACAGAAATTTGCGTGGGGGTTCGTGAAGTCACTCACCGCAGGGATGCTTTGAGATGGAAGAATTCAATGAAATAAAACTTATCTAGAAGAATTTTGAATGAGAAAAACAAATTCTTGATTTAAAATATAGGCAAGTTTCAGGTTCATAAGACGTTCGGATTAGATCAAAAGAGTTATGGGAAAGACAAGAATGAATTCTCAATTCGAGAGAGAAGAGAAGAAGGGGGGATGTCAGATTTTATGGGAAGAATTTCAAAGAAGGCGAGGAGCATCAAGCTTAAACTCAAGCAACTCTCGTGGAATTGATGATGAGAATTTCGAAGAGGGCAAGGAGCTTATAGCTCAACTCAAAAGCCACTCCGCAGATCTTGATGACAATCTTCAAAATAGGCGAGAAGCTTAAAGCTCAACTCAAACCAAACTTCATAAATGACTTGCAGCAGAAATTTCAATGTAGGCAAGAGACACTAAGTTCAACCTCAAGCCTTATCTCCTGAATTCAAAGTGAGATCTTCAAGGAGACGAGGGATTCAAGCTCAACCTCTAGACTTTCTCCCTTGATTTGATGGCCTGAAGGCTCTCATTGTGATCACCCTTATATAATTTTCCCTCATAGATCTTCACCTTGTGCTTTTTCATTGTCAAAAAAAGCCTAAGGCTTTTTAGCTTTAAAAAACATTATGCTTTATGTTTTTTTTAAGGCGTCGTTTCTTTTCTTGATTTAAAGCTTTCGTAATAAGCTTTTTTACCACCCCTCCTCAACCATGTCATAGCAGCCGCCAAATCATCATATTGATTGATGTTGTCATCTTGCTCATCAGTGCTTCCAAAACGCTGTCATCCTGCGAACCATCAATGGCAGCCGTCCAATCATCATCACTGATCAAAATGTTGCCACTTGCCTCCGACCATTGAGAGGGCTTCTACTGACACTGCGGCTAGCATCCTGCCGAGGACTGCCAACAGGGCTCTGTCCATTACATGCAGGGCTCAGAGTTTGGCTTCTTACTTCTTTCTCAGGAGGAGACCGTGATCGACTTTGACTCCGACTCATGCTTTGAGGCCGACGATCCGCTACTATAGTGGCAGCTTCTCTTCTGGGTGATCGACTGTAGCTGCGGCCTCGGTTGGAGCTTCGGCTCCGAGTTCTTCTTCGTGCAGCTGATGGAGATCTTGAGCGTGACCTTGATCGACTTCTATGGTGCCTTGGGCTACTTCGGCAGTTTCTCTCTATATGGCCTCGTTCTCCATAGCAATAGCATTTGTTCTTCCAGTCAGCTCCAGCTTTACAATCTCGTGCCTAGTGTCCATCATTCCCACAGTTGTAGCATTGACCTATTCCTAGAGGTGGACCTCTGCCCAAATATTCTTGGGAACCACCTGCACCCCTTGGGCCCCGTCTAGCAAACTCCACCACAATTCGACTGCCATCAATTGTTTGCCCGTTCAAATAGTGGCGGGCATCATCTGCATCTCTAGCACCACTAAAGTTAACAAAGGCAAAATTGTGCTTCAAGTCCACATCTTGAACTCTGCATCAAGGTGGAGAAAAATACAAGTGCACCATGTCAAGTAGGTTACTAAATATTGCGCATCAGATGAAGGAAACACCATTTTCCATTGCATCAGATGAAATCAGTTACTTTGGCTAGTAGAGCTTCAGGGGACTTCGAGCACATTTGGTTCACTATCATAGGGATCCCCCACAAGACTATGTTCAAGGTGCCATGAACATCTGTGATAAGTGGCGAAAAGCCAACAACTTGAGGAGCAAGCTTCAAGTGCAATAGAGCTGCTGCTTCTACGGAGAGTTGCACAAAACATGTCTCCAATATCAATACAGCATGTCTCATAATAAAAGGATGAAGGTATTTGATGTTCCATTCCCTCCTTTTCAGGTATGAGAACACAACTGACGTTATCGTGCCGCTACGCGCACACCGTGTAAAAAAAATCTAGAGTGTAGGTTCCTTTTAGATTTAGAGAGCCAATGCCACTTTAGACATTAGTATTAGTGTCTATGGTTCAAAATATTAGATTTTTTTGGAAAGTTTTTAGTCAATTTTTGATATTCTAGATATTATCTCTTATAAAAATCCATAAAACTATAGATAACTTCTAGATTAGGAGGACATGTAAAAGAAAGCATGTAGCTTTTAGCCAATTTGAGAGGATTTTATGTAAAAAAAAGAGATTAGCGAAATCGTGCGACATGCAATCGCTGTTTTCAGGCAGTGAACAACACTCCGAAAGTGGGAGATGAAGAAGGAGTGATCTGGCAGGATTCTGGCTAGGTGTCCTGGTATTTAACCCCCTTTTCGGAGTCATTAGAAGCATGAGATTGGTGATCTGAGCAGCATAGAGGATGGTATTATTTTGTACACGTTTTTATCTATTAGAGTTATATTTTCTCATAATGCTAAAAGAAACTGACAGGCTTCATCTCTGTTAGTATTCTTCTATATTTTCTAATTCTTTTTTAGAGTATTCTTCTACATCTTCAATCTATTCCAACCCTTCTCTTCCGTTTACTTCTCTCCTTGAATCTACCTACACCTTGTTGTCGCTTATCTTCAAGAACTTGGCTTGAAACCTTCAACCCTTCTCTTGTCTCTACCATCTTCGAAGTCTAAGCTCTTGAACCCCCATACATTCTTCTCTTGCCAAACCCCTATGGTGACCTTCAACCCTACGTGCTGTGGCATTGGTGAACCCGACGTGAAGGTCGGTGTAAGAGAACTCCAAGATGGGGGATCCTTCAGGAGATACTCTACAACAATTGGTGCGCATACTATAGTAGACTCAACAACAACAAATCCAAATGTTACAAGAATAACAACAAAGGAAAGATGAAGAGAAGATTGATTCCATAGCTATCAAGGCCCTAGAGGAAGTTGGGTGTGAATTAAAACGATTTAATGGTCAAAATATCTCTGTTTTTATTCACTTATATGTTGAAAAAATGCTTTTCTTTGGTGTACCACAACATGCATGGAGCCGTTATTTTGCCAGACTAGCCAAGCATGGTCTTCAAGAAAGAATCCATGATCTTTTTCAACAAGATGCGGATTGGGCTGCATTCAAAAAAGCCCTACGCGAAGAATTCTTCATAGAAGACTCTAGCCTAGTGAGGAAGAAAAGTTTCACTGAATGGGTTGAAAAACCCAACAAAGGTCGAGCTGCAACAACTCTATACCATGAGTCTGAAAGTAAATTTGGACAACTTGATGCTGAAGACCAACAAATTATGGAAGGTCAGAAGATTGAAATATTCCTTAAGGCTGTAGATCCCATTCTGCAATAGAAGCTTGCTCATCACCTAGAAGATGCTACATTCGAATCAGGAGTCAAGACTGCATGGACAGATGTTACTAATGCAGTTAACATGATTGCTCGAAGAGAGCGGATGCGACTAAGATTGGGCTCTACTTCAACTTCAACAACTCCATTGATGGAGCTTGTTCCACCTTCAAAATCCCCTATTCCTTTGACTAATTAGCCAGCTCTTTCTTCTTCTGTTCCTTCTAAAAATGATGTAATGGATGAACTTATTAAAAGCATGAGTGACCTTCATCTGAATCTTACGGAAATTAGTTCCAAAGTAGAGAAGCTGGATGTCACAAAGTCAAAGAGCGAGGACGAGCATCAACTCAAAGACCCATGAGAGAAGGCTTTAAGAGGCGCTATATTTGGTGTGACAGCCAACAACATGACAAGAGGGAGTGTTCTGCCTTCCGTGAGGCTGAAGCACACAAGCTCGTCTTTTGGAAAGACGGAAAATTTCATGTAGATAAAACTGGTCTTCCATTGGAGCCAAATTTTGGCAATGGTGGAATGAAAAAAAGATTAGAAGATTTAGCTGTAAATAATGCCTATGCAGCAATTGATGCAGCTACCTACGGGCTGCAAATTGAGCCAATTAAATCAAGTTTGAATGCATGTAAAGCTAATGTGCAATCTAAAGTATGGATGCATGCACTAGATTAAATGGAACGTGGTAAAGCAGCCAAAGAATATTTGGCTAATGCGAGTCAGTATATTCGAGGAATAACTAGTTGGAAAGAACCGGTAGATTCTTTTTCTGCCTTTGCACATTTGGTTGACCTCAATCATAAAGAAGTCTTGATTGAAGAAAAGAGAAGAAGAGAAGATGAACCAGGGCCTTCCTCTTCTGGCCCTCCGAAACGGGTATCGAGAAGAACACGTGAACAACCAAAGCTTGTTGAAAATATAACCCCAGATCAAGAGATGGAAGATGCGCCACAAACAAAGAAGACCGAAGAAAAGAAGAAAGGCAAGCAGCCAGGCTACAAATTGTAGTCTGACATAAAATCTGCAACCGATCTCAAACGAGTCCTAGAAGAACGAATTCTAGGAAGCAAAATTGAATTCACATTAGGTGAAATTCTTGGAATTGCCAAACATGAATTCCATGATGTAATTATTAATGTAATCAAAAGGAAAAGACAATATGTTGGTGATGAAGAAACAATGCATGCTTTTTTCCAAGTTCTTCGAGTTTTTGTGCAGAATGAAGGGAAGATGACTTCACAAGAAATTCAACTTGAAGTAGTTAAAGAATTAACTGCAGCAATTGAAGTTAAAGATAAAAAAAACATGAATGCAAAAATTAAAGAAGTGAAAGCTGAAAATGTAATGGCCTACTGGTCCAAACCAGTTGGGCAACCCACCTCTCAAAAATAAGGCCGTCTATAGCACATGCATGAGGAAGAAGAGGCTCGGTTCATTCCAAGAAGTCACTACTCCCGTACGCATTGAGAAATAGCAACAACGGAGATAGTCGTCAAAATTAAAGAAAGAGAAACACCATGTATTGCACTCTTAAACCATGGCTTGGAGATAAACGTCATGGCAAGGAGTCTCTATGAAAGTGGTGGATAGCCCATAGATGTTGATCTAGGTTGGTGAATGAGAGCTGCAAACAAATCTTTTGGAAAGTTATATGCTGCATGTCCTAATGTGCAGGTAACTATTGGAGACATAAAAGACAATTTTCACTTTTTTGTTCAAGACTCTGGTAGTTACCCTATCATTCTTGGGAAACCTTACATTTCTGAAGCCCGCTTGGAAACAAAAGCTCTTGATGATGGTTCTTCCTATGCTCGAATCCGAAGCAAGGATAATGAACGAGCTATCCAATTTCTTATTGTCTGTGTTAACCATCATCAAAACAGAGATCGACTGCGTGATTATCCTGTGCCTCCTAATACCCGAGAATTCAAGGGTTTTCGGGCTGCACTACTATAAAGGGAGGCAATGGTAGTGCGTCATGTAAAAAGATTGAACCTCCTCATGCAACAGAAACTATGTCTCTAGCAAATTTATATGTATGTACAGCCAATAGTATGGGTTGCTATAAGTCTCTTCCGGCCATGACTAAGGCTGAAAGAAAATATTTATATCATGTAAAAAGGAAGCTTAAAACTTATGACATGATGGCTGAAAATAAAGATATTTTGGGCATTTTTTTAAATTGATTACTACTGACACATTGGCTGAAATATATACAGCTGCTCATGCAGAAAATCAGTCCATAGAAGTATGTACATTGGATTTTTATCAAACAATTCAAGAATTTGTTGAATAGGAAGACAATGGTTTACTCAACAAGGTTGAAGCACAAGTGGAGACAAAATACAAGACAGTGGATAAGAAAGTCTAACTTGTGGTAGTCCCACTGCCTCCTGAAAGTGAAGGGCTTCCTGATAGGACAGTAAATTAGCCAAGTCTTCATGATCCTTCCAACATTGGTCACAAGTTCACATCTGAAAGTATAAAAGAGCTCAAAATAGGTGAAAATTCTTTCCTTTCGCCAGCTGAAAAACACTCTTTTATGCAAATGCTAATGAAACATGGAAAAGCTTTTGCTTTTCAACCAAGTGAAATAGGATGTGTGGATCCAAATATTGTGGATCCTATGGTCATTTTTACGGTCTCACATGTGCCTTGGAGCCTCAAGCCCATTCCCGTTCCAAGGACGCATCTGCCCAAATTATTGGAACTTCTAAATGAGAATATCAGAATGAAGATTTTAGAACCTTCTTCAGCACCTTACTCAAACCGAGTTTACTGTGCCTAAGAAAAATGGATCTTTACGATTCATTCAAGATCTACAGCCTGTCAATCGTGTCACAATCCGAAATGTTGGTTCGGGTCTAATTGTTGATGAGTTTTTTGAAGCTTTTGCAGGTAGAGAAATTTATTCTATGGGAGACCTATATTCAAGATATGACAAATTTCAGCTTTCATTAGAAAGCCGAGACATTACCACAATGAAGACACCTCTTGGATTGGTCCGCATGTGCACTCTACCACAAGGTGCAACAAACTCCATAGCCCATATGATGAATGCCATGCACAAAGTCTTAAGGGAGTTTATTCCACAACTTACTCTTCCATTTATTGATGATGTACCTATTAAGGGATGTGAAGTCAATGAAAAGAATGAGGAGCTTGACAAAGATGGTTGCAGGACATTTGTAGTTAGCCATATTCAAGATTGTGACAGGATTTTGACAGAGCTAGAAGAGGTACATCTTACCCTTTCTGGAGCTAAGTCAATTTTTGGAGTAGAAGAAGTCCTAGTGGTCAGTTATCTATGTTGCCCCTATGGACACAAACCTTCTCCAATCAAGATAGATGCCATTAGAAGAATGCAAGAAAAATGCACAAATGTTTCAGAGGTGAGAAGATTTCCTAGCGCATGTGTATTCTATCTCATATGGATACCACATTTTTCTCATGTAGCCGAAAAACTTTATCAATTATTAAGAAAAGGCCAAATATTTTCTTGGAATAAAGAGCATACTCTCACTATGCGTAAATTAAAGAAGCTATTAATTTCAGCCCCCCCACTCTCAAAAGGGCTGACTATTCAAATGGTCAACCCATCATCCTTACTATGGATACAAGTCCCGTTGGGATAGGATGGGCTATTGGCCAAGAGGATCTTGAAGTTCTCAATGAACGTTAAAAAATGTATGCACAAGTAAAAAGGGAATTGTGGGGAGTTGTAACAGCATTAAAGTGTGATAGTGAATACTTTATAGGTGCTTCCGTAGTGGTAGAAACTGATTGTCTTCCACTCTTGGGTATGATTGCCAACTGCTCTATAACTGACATTGTTATGCTAAGATGGATTGCATATATTAAGTCACTCAACCCCGAATTAAAGCATATTGCAGGAAAGACAAATTTAGTTGCTGACATGCTATTACATGCCAGATATGACAATGAAGAAGAGCTGATGGAAGAAGATGAATCTGAAGAATTTATACTTGCTGAATTTCATTCCATGGCTACTGAAAATACATTTTCAGTTACTGCATATACTAGTCCAAAGTTGAAAACAACAAGATGGTCAACTAAAAGCCAACATGCTCATTGCATTGCTCAAATTCTAGTTCATTTCCTTGAAGAATATTATGAAGAAGATTGGGTAAAGATCGGCCAATATTTGAGCACAATGAAGAGGAAGGAGACTTGGACTGATGAGGAGTTCAAATATATCAAGAGGAAAGCTTATGGCTTTTTTCTTAAAGGACATCTATGGAAGCACGCAAAGAAGAAGAAAGGAGCACCTGTCCGAGTTTTAGGTAACAAAAGATTGCAACAACAGGTAATGAAGGAATTTCATGAAAGCCTGTGGGCTGGCCATAGAGGCATATGGGGAACCTTTAGTAAAGTCAAAGAAAAATATTGGTGGCAAAACATGTATCGGGACATAGCACATTTTGTTGAAACCTGTTATGTGTGTCAAATGTATTCTATGGTCAAGCATCGAGATGGGTTACAACCAACTTATCCTTTGTCTATACATTATAGATGGGTTATTGATCTTGTAACCATGCCTACAGGAATATGGAATATGCGGTATTTAGTGCTTGCAAGAGAGGATCTAACCAATCAAGTTGAAGGCAAAGCCTTAACAACCAAATCCACGCAAGTTGTTTGTCATTTTTTGCTTGAAGAAGTGTTTTGTAGATATGGTTGTGTGGGTAAAGTAACTACAGATAGAGGAGAGTTGGATGCTTATGAGGCACACAACTTCTTTGCTCAATTGGGTATTAAGTTGGCTTTAACTTCATCCTACAACCCTGAAGGCAATGGAAAGAGTGAGAGAGGTCATCAGCCTATTCTCAAAGCTCTAGCAAAGTCTTGTAGAGGAAAGATCAAAGAATGACCTAAAATGCTACTTTTTGCATTATGGGCTGACCAGACTACTCACAGTTCACTGGCTATATGACAGCTGAACTTATGCATGAACAATAACCAATTATGCCAATTGAAGAATCTATTCTCACATGGAGTCTTCTACCTTGGGAGGAAGGCATCAATAGAGAAGAGTTGCTGACTTTGCACATATGGCAGCTAGAAAGAAGGCATGAAGATGTTCAAGCAGCTATTGAGAAGCTAAAGACAACAATACTAAAAAACAAAATAAGATTTGATAAGTGACATCGACTTCGGCCAAGAGCAATTCAAGAAAATGACTGGGTGCTTGTCTATGACAGCAGCTTAGACAATCAATACAGTGCTTCTAGGAAGATGATAAAGCGTTTGTTTAGCCCATATGTGGTAAAGGTCGTTCATGACAATGTCACATATTCATTGGCTGAACTGGATGGAACAAGCATGAAGATACCCATAGCTGGAAAAAGAAACAAGCTCTTCAAACGAAGAGAAAGTTCAACATATGAGCTAGAAGACTTGAATATAATTCAAGAGCATGAAGACATAGAGGAAGAAGAAGAGGCAGAAGATGAAAATATTGACATGGCAGAAGATACTTCTTCTGACACTGCAAATCTGTAAGACTTTGGCATATGCCAGAGGATGTACAGGTTAGGAGGGGGTGAATGTCATGACGCTACGCGCACACCGTGTAAAAAAAATCTAGAGTGTGGCTTCCTTTTAGATTTAGAGAGCCAATGCCACTTTAGACATTAGTATTAGTGTCCATGGTTCAAAATATTAGATTTTTTTGGACAAGTTTTTAGTCAATTTTTTATATTCTAGATATTATCTCTTGTAAAAATCTATAAAACTATAGATAACTTCTAGATTAGGAGGACATGTAAAAGAAAGCATGTAGCTTTCAGCCAATTTGAGAGGATTTTATGTATATAAAAAAATTAGCGAAATCGCGCGACGCGCGATCGCTGTTTTCAGGCAGTGAATAGCACTCCGAAAGTGGGAGATGAAGGAGTGATCTGGCAGGATTCTGGTCAGGTGTCCTAATATTTAACCCCCCTTTTGGAGCCATTGGAAGCATCAGATTGGCAATATGAGCAGCATAGAGGAAGGTATTATTTTGTACATGTTTTTATCTATTAGCGTTATATTTTCTCATAATGCTGAAAGAAACTGACAGGCTTCATCTCTATTAGTATTCTTCTATATTTTCTAATTCTTTTTTAGAGTATTATTCTACATCTTCAATCTCTTCAAACCCCTTCTCTTCCATATACTCCTCTCCTTGAATCTACCTACACCCTGTTGTCTCTTATCTTCAATAACTTAGCTTGAAACCTTTAACCTTCTCTTATCTCTACCATCTCCGAAGTCTAAGCTCTTGAACCCCCATACATTCTTCTCTTGCCAAACCCCTGTGGTGACGTTCAACCCTACGCGTTGCAACAACATATTTCCATACAAAACACTTTGGATCATCACACTATATCATGGTACTAGCATCCATTGACCTACCACCTGGACATTGAGTTTTACTTTCTTTTGGAGCTGATTTTGTTTCAGTTGATGGGCCTATAGTAATGGACTCAAACAATCTTTCACCAACCGTTGTTGCCAAGATCTAGTGTAGACATGTTCTCGCTTATCTGAGGCATGCTCCATGAGTTTGCTTGGTCGCTTTAGCACTAAATTCTATTGTGTCCAGTCTTCATGTAGCTCATGGGCTTGTCTTTATGGTAGCAAGCATCAACTTCATGTCATGTTCTTTTACAATGGGTAGAATTAGCTTTGTTACCATTTTCCTTAGATGGTGGTTTCCTAGAGTACAAAATCACATCTAGTGTAGTCTTCTCATAGGGCAAAATCCATGTTCCTGAATGTCTTTGAGCCTTCAAAATGGATACCTTCATATGAATCTGTTTTACCATACATTGTGCCTTAACAATAATATGCTTTGGAAGAGAATTTTGTGCCCAATCATTCATGCGGTTTGTAAATTAAAAACCCTGCAATGCAATCATTCAAATGATTCTTCCACACAAAAATTTATAAATGCAAAGCACTGAGGAAATTGTGCCTAGCCTAACTACTTGTGCTTGTGTGTAATGCAAAATGCAAATAAAAAGACACTTACACAACAAAAAATAAATTCCAAATGATGTTAACTAATGTATTCAAAATCTTGGCGAAAAAACTCTACCCTCATGTTCACGGTGGTAGACGTGCATCATCAGGACAACGAGAATTGGGGCAATGGAGAGTGAAAAAATGATGGATCTTAGGATCAAGAGGATGGGATTATTGTTGCAATCACAAAAATGCCACTTTTTAAATGGAGGAAGGGGTGCTGAAAAGAACATGTTTCCCCCATATTGTGTGAAATTTTGGGTTTTCTTCTCTTTATCAACCTTAAAACTAACCCCCCCAAACTTATCTACTTCAAGTCTTGTCTTTTCACACTTTCTTGAAGTGGTTTTGGCCTAGTTGAAGGAGCAAATGGTCTTGGAATCACGATTTGACTAGACGGGTAGATTTTTGGTATCAATATCTATTAACTTGGCCTTTACCACATGTTTTTTGACTTCCAGATCCAGTAGCTACTTCTAATATTAAACCTTACAACCATTAAATGGGGGGTCAAACGAACTTCGATTGACAAGCGGATACTTGCATTGGATTCCTAGAGTCAAAATGCATCTAGAAAAACTCCAACTCCTTGATTTGTAATTGTTTTGTTTTACATCAAAAATGCCTTTTTTATGGCTCGTCTTTGGGATACTTTTGTATTTGAATCTTGTCTTTAAACTGTGCTATCAAGATAACACACAAGTCCATAAGAAGTGTGTTTTTCTTGTAGGAGGGAAGTAGTTGACATTTCATTAACTGTTTGGTGGGAATCTCATGTGATAATCTTTCCAGAATGGTGTTGCTTTTACTAAAGAGATGCTCATGCTCTTCGCATATAGGAGACCATTGGTATGCTAATGAGAATATCTATGTGTTTACCCTCACTAAGTCCATCATGGCAAAGAGTTTGGCAAAGGTACCAAAAGTGTTGTCAAGAGGGTAAAGCACCCGACGAGAGGCTTCTATAGGTGGACCAATAAGTCCTCAACTATTTGATATATGGATTGGCATTGTTGTGAGAATTATTGGGTTTTATGAGTATCGGCTAGAGGTGGGTGTCAATATGGGCTAATTTGGCATGGGGCTAGGGAGGGAATGCATAACAAGATATCATCTTCTAAGGAGAGGGTATCCGATTGTAGGATTTCTTTTTGAATTGTTTGTGTCAATTCAGGTGGTGAGGTTTTGGGTTTTTGGGAAGGTGGTGGAGGATAAAGAACCAATTGGGAAAACAAGCTAGAATTAGGGTTAAGGTGAAAGTGACATATACTAGCAAAAGGATTAGAAGAGGCATTGGGTGCTTGACTGTGAGGGTTAAGCAACTTGGGTAACCACATCTTGTAGGATCCTTGATAATAGCCTTGAGCTTCTAGAAGCTTCTTGGGGACCTAGGGCTATGTAAAGTGCAGGTTATATCAGACTTGTCAACAGTAGTAGTGGGGCCGATGCTTAGGGCGCTGGAGTGTTGGAAAAGCAAGTTGGAAGTCTCTTGGTTGACTTTGCCATTGTTTTGTGGTGCTAATAGGAGTTTGCTTCCTAGAATGATCCTCCAGAAGTTTTGTCAACAAGGTACTGGACTTTGCGGGTTGGCTAGGTGGAGAATGGTAATTATCCAAATTGGATTAAGGTTGTCTACCTTGGTATGCAAAAGTAGTAATCACATGAGTATCACTCAACTAAATATGAATGTGTTTGTGAAGGCAGTTGACATGACAATTGGTCAAATACTTAAAAGTGCATCCTAAGAGAATCTCAGTACCTACTCCTTCAATGTTGGGGAGAAGGTAGAAGAGAAGTGAAATGGTTTCTATTTCAATTGTGATTGCAAGCTTGCATCAAACCAACAAAGAGTATGGTTGTCCTCTCCATAGGGGTTAAGCCTTACATTGGTAGGCTGTACTACTCGTTGCGCTAGGTTCTCAGCTAGGTTCTTCCAAGAGTAGTATGGCAAGGTGTTATCATTGAATCTCTCATCAATGAGAGCATTGACTATCATTGATTAGGCAACAGTGAGTCGAATACAAAGATATGCTGCTAGAATGGGAAGTTCATCATCTAACTTAATACTACTAATAGTCACATCTCTTATATTCACATTTCTCTGTTAAGTGAAGTCATGTGCTAACTTTGCTCATACTGTTCATAGAAGGTTTGTTCTATGTATAGCATAGGACTCTCCATAGTTACCATCGATGGTTCATGCAAAGGGTGTCTAGGTAAGTAATACTTCTAAATCTGCTGCCATTGAAGTGCCCAATGGGGTAGCAGTTTGGAGTTTCTAACTCTACATTCCTAATTCAATTGATCATGCAAACACGAAAAAGGTCAGAGGCCTTGTAATTTGTATTTTTACTTGTGTCTTTTGATTGAATAAACTAGAATAAGGTTCCCTTATTGACAGAGCATTGATTGACATGCTTATCAAACTAAGCTTTTTGTCTAGCCTTCCATGCAAGTAGGACATTAGTAGCTAGAAGTCGTGTTTCAATTAATCGTTCCAAATCAAGCAAGCAATTTTTCTATGCTTTATTACCCTCCCAATATTCTTGAATAACAATGCATAGACTAGGGATCAAGAACTCTATAAACATAAGGGAATTAGTGCCATACGCCAAACAAAATGGGGTTTTGACCAATGGTCATCTTATAAGCTATGCAAAATGCCTAGAGAGCTACCATGAGGTTATCTTCCCACTCAAAGAATAAATCCAAAATTATTTTGGTCAAGACACTTATATGGACTTTGTTTTGGTGGCTTCAGCCTAGTCATTGGCTTGAGTATAATATGGACTAGATTTTCGATGGATGACAAGGAACCTGAATAGAAGGTGGACTACCTCATTCAGGAAATGCATCCCTTTCATTGACTATTTCTATGGGACATCCAAATCATAAGATGACTTGTTCCCAAAGAAACCTAGCAGTGGTTCTTGCATCATTTTTATAAGTTGTGCATGCTTCTACCCATTTAGTCATGTAGTGGATTGCTAGATGATATATTGAGCCTATGAGTACTAAGAAGTAGGGTTGATTGGTCCCAGGAAATCTATGGCTAACTTTTTAGAAGATTAATGGGCAATAATTGGTGTGAGATCCATTTTTTCCTTTTGAGTGGGCAATTTGTTCATTGACACTCTTGTCGCAATGTTTAATAAAGCAACTAGCATCCTTGAATAGTGTAGGCCACTAGAGTTAAGTTTGAATTACCTTCCTGTCCATGGTGGTTACATCAAAGTGTCCTCCGATGATACCACCATATGCGTTGCAATGCGGATTCTATCTCATGCGCTCACACACACACATCTTCTGAGAAGGCCATCCTATCCTAAGTAATACAATTGGCAGATGATCAATTGATGTGGTTGGGTTTTGATTAAAAGACATGTGAGGCATACCTTTTCAATGGGGCATTCTAGAAGGCCATGTTCAAGAATGTGTACAATGTCATTAGCCCAATGGGGCATGAGGTCAGCCTTGAAGAGCTTCCTAAGTAATATGAAATTGTAACGTCTCCTCTTAGTATCATCTAGGACACGTCTTAGCAGTCCATCGGAAAGGATGTCTAGAAAGCTCAGCCCGGCACTCCCATGGAATGATACGGGACTTGCGATCTAGGTCTTCCCGCGTCTGCCACGTAGCGGAAGTATCCTGGCCGTTCCTACTTAGGATCGACCAGAATTGGGGTTTTCTTGATTGGTCATTACCTAACAGCATCTAGGGTCGGACCCAAGCGAACTACTTTACGCAGAAACGCCAGGTCCGAAGCGGATTCACGCTGCACTTGGTTCAAGGAGAATGGAAAACGAGAGGGATGCAAAGCTCAACCTCTCTGCCATACGGCATAGTCCCATTCCGTTCCCCTAAAACAACGTGAATCGATTAAGACATAACTCTAGGTCATCGCTTTCGTTATTCGTTTTCTTTGACTATCATCCCACTGTTTTTTGAGAAAAGTTCCCGGCTAACCGGGACCACCCAACCGCAGGACGGACCTATGGCCCATCCTTCGCACTTTCCTCGGTTTGTTTTAGTTACGTAATTATCTAACATGTTAATTTGACATGTAACAACTAGCTTCTTTAATTAATCTGTTAAACACTGGTTCCTTCACGTAATCTTATCACGTGACATAGAAAAACAATATCAAACAAGTTCTTTATTAACATATCATCATTTTTACCTTTGAAATACAAGGAGTTCCGCCCGTAGGCTTGTCCATAATCTGCCCGAAGGCTATCCAGTAATCCACAGTGATCACTATTCCAAGCTTCTGCCCGTAGACTAGTATGTGGGCCTCGAGATCCAATCCCGAGTCATGTTAGCCTCTTGCGCAGGACCCGGAAAGCGAGGGATTTACGGCCAGAGCCCCCCCTGGCACCCAAGCGTCCTCTTGCTCCAAGTAGAGCTCAACAGAGAGACCTCTCACGGTGGGTTCGGTCCACGTTCCCGACGCGGTTAACAACCCCCTTGGTTAGAGTCAGGCAGGCAGTTGGGGGTAACTGAAACTGCCTCTCCCTTCAGGTCTTCAACCTGAAGTATAGGTATTCATTTAATTTGTAATTCATAATTCAAACAGTGCTCAAAAATCTCTAGCAAGCACAAACATTTCCATTAAATCGACAGCGTTGTTTGGCAAACTGCTAAGGAATTATTCTTTCTTTTTGAGTGTATCAGCACTCGTTTCCAAGGTGTCTTGTAACTTGGCGAGATCCTTTATATTCCGGGTTAGGGCGTACCTTATTAACCCAACTTGGTCAACCCTAAAGTTCATTAGATACTTTAGTTTCCGGTTTATAACTTTCCTTATTTAGAAGGATCTCCAAGAATACATCCATTTGCAAGATAACTTGAGTAAGGATCTGCCATCCTTGTTGAGGTTAGTTACCCTTTCATCTTGTGAATAAGTCACAAGACTGCATGCCTTTGTACTTGCTGTGCAAGTCCTGCGTTGAAATAATCTGTTTTAGTTTCTTTAAGCTGACGTATGTCGAACCTAGGGTTTCTTTTTAAGAACCTCAGGGACAAACCCTAGTCCTTTATTGTTACGAATTTATTGACCCTACAATAAGGAAAGTAGTCAAGTGCTTAAGGTATAAATGTTTCTTTGGTCTTTAAATCATTTCCGAGGCGTATTTTTCTCGTTAGCATGGTATTTCTAAGTTTAGATTGGTTTAGTTATCTTTTGGAAGGTAATATTGATCACCTCGTCACGATTTGTTATCCTTGTGATAATTGATTTTTTAGTCAATGAATTCAATTTAACCTTCCTTTTTCCTTGCAAATAAACTCATGCCAAATAATAATCTTTTCCTTGCTAAGAAATGCAATTAGCAATGATAACTTCCTAGTAATTTGGGTAATAAGAAAAAAAAACCTTTCATGAATTTCATGATGAATCATTGCTAAAGGAAAAGGGTTAATGGTGCAAGATAAATTTTTATACCTTCAGGATTTAACTGAAATATACTACTATAATAAGTAGATGATCTTGCTCGTAATTCTTTATAATGCATGATGCTATTCGAATGAAACTATGTTCTATACATTACCATTTGTTCAATTAGACTAAAATCCTTCATTGTAAATAACTCAGAAAAATATATCCTATCCCTAACAATTTCTCTTTGCCTGATTGATTTAAAACTGATTTAAAACTGAGAAGAAAAGAAAAGAAAAAACCTGGTTTTGCGGTGAGATATCCACATGGATACCAGGAGATGATCCTCCTGCAGCTACTCCTTGGACTTTCTTAGGCGGCATCGCAGTTCGATCGTGAAGCAGCTTTTACTCTTTCTTCTGGATTTCCACCGTCTTTCTTTCGGGGCAAGGAGCCGTTTAAATGGTTGATCACGAGAAGGAATAATAAGACCTTTAGGTTCCTAGCTTCTTCGGAGAGAGGAAAGCTTTATAAAACCTAAGAAGGACCTATAGGGTATATACTTGGCAAAAAGGTTATGGGTGAGTGTGGCTTTGCAACCACATGAACCTTTGGAGAACTTTGGGCTTGGGCCAAAAGGTATAGAAAGGGAATTATTCTCTTTTCTTGCACTTCCTCTACCTTTTTCCTTCCTCTTCCCTACTCTTCCTCCTTCACCCCTCTTCTTCTTTCCTTTTTACTCTTCTACCTCCTTCTATTCCTTCTCTCTTACCTCCTTTATCTTCTCCCACCCTATTCCTTCTTTCACTCTATTCTTCCTCCTTCACTCCTCTCTTTCTCTTCTTTATCTTCTTTTATCTTCTCCCACCCTATTCCTTCTTACTCTTCACGGAACAACATCCGGGGTCCATGATGATGGTTTGAATTTGGGGTCCAGGGGGGGAGGGAAAGAAAGAAATAATGGGGACACGTGGGATTAAAAAAAACTTAGGGGGGTTGTGTAAAAAAGAGTTTTGGGGGGGGGGGGGGGGAGGGGTGGTGAAAAGGTTAAAAGGGATATAAGGGGGGGTGAAAGGGGGCTTAATTAGCCCTCCCTTAGGAAGCTTCCTAGAGAAGCTTCACTGACGTGGGGGGGGGGGGAGTAGCCAGCCGTCCGTCGGCTACAAGGGCGGCACCGGTGGCAGTGGCTCGACACATCTTCTACGGCCTTTGGCAGTGACACGAGGCCTCCTCCTCTCTAGCGGCAGAGTTCAGTCTCCCACTCTCGTCCTCTCGTGGCGGCGTCACGGCTACAACACTCTGTTTCCCTTTTCTCCCTCAAGCCCTGGCCTCCACTGATTTAAATAGGGGGGAGGGAGAGGTTCCTCCCTCCCTTACCTGGCAGCACGCATGGCTAAGGCTCCACATGAGCCCCAGCGTGCTGCTTGAACGTGGCTTTCCTCCCTCCCCTCCAGCGCGACGTCGGCTGGGGGGAGAAGGAGGGAATTTTTTTAAAAAATTACTTTTATTTATTATTAAAGAAAATATTTTTATCCATCGGGACGTGTTACATTGCTTCTCTTCCGTCGAGACTTGTTACAGAAATTGTTGAGTATTAAAGAGTTAATCATCAACTCTCGTGGCCTTCTCGCCACCACTGGTTACTCTTGAAAGGTAATCATCCATGAAATATTGTTTTCTTTTTTTACGACAATAGAAGAATAAAATTCTCATAACAAAAGAAGCCATCTAGGAATGTGTCTCGTAGCACAAGGCTTGTTTATGAGATATAACAAAGCTTGATAGTTCACAAAAAGGTGAAGGGTATAGTTGATAAATAATGGTGAAACTTCTTAACAGTGTACACCATAGCTAAGCCTTCTTGTTCGGTGTGGTCAAATAATTCATTTCAACTTGAGTGAGCTATCCCTTAATGAAGCTTATGAGAAAGTCCATGTTATATTCGATAGGCTTGCATGATAATTCCCTAATTGCAATTATGGAGGCATCTATATACACATTTGATGTAATCGACCAATTTGGAACTTGTATGATAGGTGTTGTCATGAGATTCTTTTTAAATGCTTTATAGGAGGCATGACACTCCTTGGCTCATTCCTAGGTAACTAGTAGCTCATACAAAGGGCAAGAAATACTTGCATAATTAAGCACAAAACAACAATACCTAGTGTGTCTAAGGAACCACTAGACTTCCTTAGTGCTAAATGGGGGTGGTAAGTTAATCATGACCCTAACCTTAGCAATGTCTATTGCAATGCCATTTTTGGATACGACATGGCCTAGGCTGATGCCATGCTTTACCCAAAATTGACACTTGAAAGGGTTTAGCAATAGGCTATATTGTTGACACCTTTCAAAGACAAGTCGGAGTTTCTCAAGGTGGTCCTTGCAACTAGAGTGGACAATCATTATTAATTAACATAGCTTGTCTATGCATAAGTTATCTTGCATTAGAAATATTAATGTTGTTCTAATGTAGGCTTTGATGATCCAATGAAGAGATTAAATGCTGAAATCCTTCATCGAGATTTGAAGGAAAAGCATAAGTTAAAGGATGTACTTCATGCATTACTTCGGATGCTTCACACCCTCGCATGAATGGAAAATAGGTGCATTTGCAAACGGGTGGAGTTGTATGGGTGGGTAGCCAAAAGAGCGTTGTTATGCGAGCAGAGATTGACACAAGCCTCTTTCATAGCCCAATAATGAGATGTTAAGGAGTGTCGGTTAGGGTAATTGGCTTTGTTCAGAAACAATACAAACATGAAAAATTCCAAAAATTTTCAAACACCACACAAGCCACACGCAAAACCCAATGACACACAATGTCCCTTGTAGCTTGAAAATATCAAAAATACCAATTTGGTAGAGCATCACACACCTTGCACAAAGTTCAAAAACTCAAATGTCGAAAACAAAACCAATTGTACTAAATTCTCATACCTTGAAAAAACTTGATTCGACTCTCAACACTTCAGCTTCTGAATTCTCAATCTCTTCGATTGGCATGATAAGAGTCCACACTCTGACATGCAACCCTCCACTCTCCTCACTCAAGTTACAAAGTTTTTTGCAAGGAAAAAGGCCATGCTGTTAGCACCTCTCACACCTTCCTTTATATAGTTTTTTTCCAATACACACGTTTGGTCTTTTTTAGAAAGCTTATGCTTTCAAAACGTTTGCCTTTTCATTAAAGCTTAAAACTTAATTTGTTTTGGCCAGAAGCCAAAAAGACTTAAGGGCTTCAAACCGAATTTAATAACCTAAAAGACTATAAATTCTTTAGCGTTTTAAAAATGCCAACTTATGTTTCGAAATAAGCCATCATGTCTACATTATTAAAATGCCAAATTTGGTCGCCATCAATGTCACCAACTTGCTTCTTCCTTAGAGCATAACAAGACTTATCATTCTCCTTCTATCATCAACGCACAAGGAACTTTCAATCGATCCCCATATAGGAAAAAAAGAGAATTCCCCATGGAATTCCCTAGTTGAAAATACATATAAGTGTGGAAAGTAAAAACTAGGGAAAATGGGACATTTCCTAGTGAGAATAAGTAGGGAATCACATAAGACCTTTCCTATGTAGGAAATATTTCCTACATAGGAAAATACAAAATTTTCTATGTAGGGAATAATTCCTATATAGGAAATATTTCATATACAGGAAAATTTTTCTAGAGGTGATTCCCTAGGTACTCACTAGGAAATCTCTCATTTTTCCTATTTTTTACATTCCCTACTTATATGTACTTTCAACTAGGGAATTCCGTGGAAATTCTCTTTTTTCCTTATCACTTTATCTACTTTGCCCTTCCTCTTAGACATGCTAATATCAAACAAGAAATTGCACAATAAATTTTTAACTAGAAAATTATATAGAGAATGTCATCATTTCTAAGTAAGGATCAGTAACATACATCTAATGATCAAAATAGATTAAACAAATTAAGACATCAACATCTACTTCTAGCAACCAAAAGAAAAATGAAAATAATTTTAAAGAAGCATAAAACTAAAAACTAATTAAGCAACATGTGTGTCTTGATTGTTTTATCCCTTAAATCTCCAATATGTTGCAAAGTAATAAATGTTTGTCTACCCTCTTCTCTAAATTTCAACATGGATGGCCGATAGATATCATCATATGATGGTATGCATATCACTCCTATTGATACTCAAGTGATCAAATATCATTAGTTAGTATAACCATTTCAAAAAATGACTCATTATCAACATAAGAAAGCTGGTAATACCTGATTCTTGGCTTGAAGAAATGTTAAGGCAAGCAATCTCAATGTCTTCCTTTCTTGCATTGTCTCTTGTGTCATCTTTAGTAACTTGTTTACCTATATGTACATAGAGTTAACCAAAGCTCACGATAATACAAGGTTATGAAAAATTTCAATAACACAAAAGAAAGTAATTAGATATTTTGTATCAATTTGGGTCACCAAATTTGTACAAGTTTTTGATCCTTAAAGTTGGTACCTGCATCTTGACTTGAAGAAACATTATTGCAAGTAACCTCCTGATCTCCCTTTCTTACATTACCTCTTTTCCCACCTTTTGTTGTTCTTTAATCTATATTTATATATATACACACAATTACTCAAAGTTTAAAAATATGAATAACTATGAACATTTTAAATTAGACAAAGAGACTAATTAAAGCTAGTTAATCTCAAAATGAATCACCTAATAAAGCAAGATGTAAAATATGTACAAATTTTAATTTTCAAAGTTTAGTAGAAATAAAGACATATACCTGTATCGTGATTTGAAGAGACATTAGGGCCAATGACCTCCTTAGCTTTCATTGTTCCATTATCTCTTGTACCATCATTTGTGATTTTGTTACCTTTATGTACACATAATAAACCAAAGTTTAGAAACATAAGAGACATTTGTAAAACATCAAAACACGCATTTGTAAAACATCAAAACATCAAAACGCGCATACCTTTTTTGCCCTGTTCTTTACACCATCTGATAGTAAATTGAGCAGGTGAAAACAAGGAATTCATTGTTCATACTTTTATGGGCTCACCAACTTCTCCTTCTGGTTTGAAGCATCTTACAGACTTCCTGTTGAACAGTGCGCGAGGGAGACGAGGAACGGAGGAAGAGAGAAGAGAAGAGAGACACGAGACACCAAAAGTGGAACCCCACAAGTGCATCAAGTGAGAGCACACATTAGCTGCAACATCAGCTCCTTAGCTAGAATAGATAAAACATCAAGTAGAATAAACATAAGCTTGAACAGACGAATCAACTGAAAATAGACAAACAACAACTGGAAACAATGAAACTTCAGCTAGAACAACTCAACAGCTGGAATAATAATGAAACATCAACTGGAACATTTCAACAGAGCTGGAATAAGAATGAAATGAAATATCATCCCATCAGCTCGAAACATTTCTTATAAACAAAGCGTGGAATAATTTCAACGCATTAGCTGTAATATAGATGAAATGATATGAAACGTAGCATGAAGAGCCAAAAATCAGCTGGAAGAAAGAAACATTTAGAATAATCAAATGATGAACAAAATACCGACAATCATCAGCAAGAGCTCATCAATTTTCTTACTGGTGCTCAAAGCCCAAGCAAACATCTCAGCAATCTGCTTCTAGGACTCTAGGAACATCTTTGTACGCCTGGCCTCCAGATCATCACAAAATCGCTTAGAGTCTCTCTGCATCTGCAGTTTCATCTCTTCTAATCTGAGAAAGCGCTCCCCCAAAGTGCGGATCACGGAGACCAATCTGAGAAAGCGCTCCCCCAAAGTGCTGTCAACTGGGGGCTGTTGATGCTGCAACCTAGACTTTGAAGAAGTCCTATGGTTGAGAAATCTGTCCATCTTGAAAGCCTTCGCGGCCTCATAGTCTATACTGCGGCTGCGCTTCTTGTGGAGAGATGTGTAAGAAGTATCATGGTCATCCAGAGACCGGTTGTGATACCAGCATTATCACTTATGGGACCATATGCATCTATGGCTAGACAGGTGGCAATGGTACAAAGCATTCCAAGAGCTGCAACTGTGATCCCGTACATGGCTGCTAGGGTATGGCTGACATAGATGGCAACAGCAATAGCAAATATTGGAACAATTACAGACTTGTAGCCAAGTGCCAACCAAAGATGACATTGGTAGCAGCTCCTGTCCTGCAAGAATCAGCAACATCGTGGACTAGTCTGTATGTATTGCTGGTGAAATACTCTATAACATAGCCAATTACCAACCCTGCCCAAAGCCCTACTCCAACGCAAAAAAATAGTTTCCAGTTTTGAACCATCTTTGCACCACCGTTAGGATCATATATGTAAAACGTGGATGGTAGTGCCAGCCAACAAACAAAAGCTGCAACGAATGTCATTAAGATGGTGGATATCAACAATTGTCTCTTCAATGTAGATTCAATATCCCTAAGATTTGAGATCTCGAACACATCAGTTGCGAACAAGGTTGTGATGAGGCACACCACAATGCCCATAGAGCTAATGAGTAGAGGGAAGCACATAGCAGTGAAGTCATGATTTGTGCCAAATGATGACATGGAAGCCACAAGAAGAGCTGCACAAGAAGCTTCAGCAAAGGAGCCAAAAAAATCTGAACCCATTCCAACAATATCTCCCACATTATCACCCACATTATCAGCAATGATCGCTGGATTTCGCGGATCGTCCTCTGGGATATTCCTTTCTACTTTTCCAACAAGATTTGCTCCAACATCCACAGTTTTGGTATAGATTCCACCTCCAACCCTTTCAAATAGAGCCACGGATGAGCATCTAAGCCCATAGCCAGTGATGGCCTCAAAAAGGCCCTCCCAAACATCCTTGTAATAAAGCTGGAACAGTTTTATAGTGATGTATAAAACTATGAGGCCATTAGCAGCAAGTAAGAAACTTTGCCCCAAACCTGATTGGAAGGCGATTTTGAATACTTTGCCTATCCCTTTTCTGGCTTCCAAAGTTGTGCGAGCATTCGCATATGTTGCGATCATCATGCCCAAAAATCCCGACACCATGGACGTCAAAGCTCCCAATATAAATGCAACTGTAGTGAAAATTGCTGTAAAGAGAGCTGGGGCACATTCCTGCTTTGGATCGTATCTGCAAGGCTGGGGCTTAGTACTGAACCCCTTCACAGATCCCAGGAACAAGAAAATAACAGCAGCAAATATGCCCATGAAATAATCCAAATACTTGTACTCTGTCAGCAAAAACGATGTGGCTCCTATGGATATGGCTTGCTGAATTTCAGCGCATTTTCTAATAGCTGCTGCATCTGATTCCTCATCCAATCTATCCTCCTCGTCACAGTCTGATGATCCATTGACGATGTTGTGACTGTGGGTGTCGTTGTTGTCGAGGAAGGTGTAGCCATTGCTGGCAGGCCTGGACTTGTGCTCGAAGGCCAAGAGATCGGTTGCGATAGCAATCTGGTGGTGGTTTGTCAGAATCATCTGCATCTTCGTTAGTTAACAAGTTAGTTATACCATCTGTACCAGCAATTATACCCCACAAGTTAGTTAACAAAATACTGCTAAGACACAGAGTAAAACTGATTCAGGAGCTACACTACATTCTTGCAAAGTTAAGATGTTGAATTGGAAAGGTAAGCAAATGCATCATTAATCTCTACCCATTCCAAGTACATATTCATGTCTCCCTGCATGTCAAATGCCACTGTCACTGTCACTGTCTCACTGTCTCACTGTCACTGTCACTGTCACTGTCACTGTCTCCCTGCATCAATACCAGGCTGCCACTGTCTCCCTGCATGTCAAATGCCTGCCGGTTCTCGCCCACAATCAGGAAATCCGTGAAAAAGCAATTGCCCTTCTCGTCATTGTACTCAAAGGCATATGCCATGATGCTTCCTTCTGTTAGCCCTGAGCTTCTGCCAACTTTTATTACCCTCCTCCCCACGATGCTGTTGATGTTTGCTTGCAAGTCAATAGTTATAACATCTCCCATCTCACCTACCCCTTTGATAGTAGTTGTGACTTTGGAGACATCAAAATTGTCCCCGAATGGAATAAAATCACCATCAGCTCGCACAAATGTCTCTGCGGCATGAGCAAACATCATCAAGTATCAATATTGTCATATCAAGAAACGGAAACCAGAATTCTTCTTTCAACTCACAGAGAAGTTTATAAAATGGACAATACAGAATGCCTTAACGGCAGACAGCTCAAAAACAAGTAGCAAAGAGGGAAACCTGGATTCACACTTGTAAAAATGCCATACCACCGCTCATCTGTAATAAAAGACGTTGCCCTTTCCACTACACCCAAATAAACACCAGGTCCAACATTTGGAGGCAGTGGATGGAACATCTTCTGGTTGGGGTAGTCCAAATCAACCACAACATGTCGATTTGTCAGAAACCCAACCTGACGAGTCCCTGTCCTACTTTGTACTATGGCTCCAAGTGTACCAAATGTCTCCTGACCTGCAACCTGTGAAATTCACTAGAGAGAGAAATGTATCAGAATTGTCAAACTAGTAATGATGCAACAATTATTTACATATATTGCAACTAAAAATCTGCCAATCTTCACCTCTATAGTGTAAAAAAACACCATTAGTTGTTTAATTGATATATGATGAAGCATGTACACACTCTCAGCATTTCTCAAAGTTTATGGAAAGGAGGGGAAAAATGTGCGGAAAACATCTAATGACACCAAAAACACAGAAACACATGAGATGGTCATTTCTATTTTCTATACACAAATATGGACATCATCATGCTGCAATTGAGTATATCGGCAAACAAAATGATGATAGATTCGAGAGTGATGCCCCTCGAATATCAATGTAGAAATATCAATCTACCACTAAACTATACACTATCATAATGCATAAAATGCCCTCATTTGATATGCTAGTTTATACAACTCAATTAAATAAACAATACTAAACAGTTTGTTAGATCAATATAAGACATCAATCTTGATTACATAAAAGGGCCTACAGTTGATCCGAAAATTGAACTAAGACCACAAGCATGACATCAAAAGAGTAGACACATCCAGATTATGACCATGCTCTAAGGCTATGCAGCTGATCCTTGAGATAAAATTTAGAAACTTGGTTGTAAGATGCACACCTCCAAAACAAACGTAAAATTATAGAATGACTAAATTTCAAGACAAGCAGTTTGTATTCAAACTTTGAAGTTATTCACTGGCTTTTTACCTGAGATCCTGGACCGATGGATGGGTCATTTCCCCTTAAACCTTCAGCCAGCTCTGTGTATACCTCTTGCTTAGGGGTTGCGGCTAGAATACCAAAATAAGAGAACTCTACCACATCAACATCACACCATATGCCTCCAGCTGGTCAACCGTGAGAGTTAAAGAGGACAAACTCTTGCTACAAAAGACATGTAGATGAGAGTTAAAGAGGACAAACTCATAGCAAATTTGATGCTGTCAACCGTGAAAGTATTTGATGTGGTGAGCCTTGATTTGGTCCTTCACTCATACTAAGAGAGATCAAAATTTTCCTACAAGCTTAAATAGAATTGGCTAAGCAGCTGCATACTGACTTAAGGTTTAAAACTCTTCTTTGGCCGAGATGCATGCTGTAGACAGATCTTCTACCTTTTACCAGCAGAAAAATACAAAACACTGATCAATTAGAAAGGACATATAGGAAGACAGAAGGAAATCCCTTGCTACCTTACAGCATGTCCTGCTTCCTGAGAAGCTAGCCGAACAGCGATGTCAGGGGCATACACAACAGTCCGACTTGTAGCATGAGCCTGAGGAAGGTCATGATTATTCTCCATAGTCAGTGAGAAAGCTACTTCCCTTGAGATGTCTGGAGCCAGATCAACTACTCAGAAACTGCTGATGTCAGAATATATTTCAAGCTTGCAGGGAATGGGGTTGTCATTCAAGCTCTTTTGGGTGTGATTGTGATCTTTTGAATAAGGTTCCATGGGCTATATTGAGCATGAGTGTATGTTCTTAAACAATGAATAAGAAGAGAAGTAAATGCTAGAAGATCACTTTGGGTTGTCTTGGCCTTTTGTTACAACCCTATGTGTCTGCTAAGAAGGCCACTGTCTTCCCTCCATTGTTGCAGGAAATTTGAAAAATTTACAAGCAGATGGGGCAAGCTTATCAGTCTCTTAACTGATGGCAATGCAAGCTTAACTAATGATTCCCTGGCAGTGTTGGCCATATTAGCACCATGTGCAGAGGGCCTGATGGCTATAAGGAAGACTAGGTCCATACCTTTGCTGGTAAAACTGTTAACATTTGGGTCCACCAAAGGGAAGGAGAACTCTATGGCAGTCCTCTTGGCTTTGTGAAAGAATGGAGGAGGAGAAGTTAAAAGATCTGTCTTGATCCTTCCTACTGCTCTCTCCTCTTTGCAAAGGCTAGCATTGGATGGTTCTCCTAGAGCCCAAAGAAAAGAATCCCTGCCCTTCTCAATTGCTCATATGCTACCGCAAGCTTCGAAATAGTGGGAAAAGGCCCTACCAACATGTAGCCAACAAACCATACTCTATATAACATAAAAGCTTTCTCAAACCACTTCATGAACTATATGAAGTTCACCACCTAGTATTGAGAGATGAAAGATATGCTCTAAATTTTCAAATTCAATTCAATGCATGATTGGATCAAACATACTAAGTAAAAAATTTTAGTAGACTAACCCCTAAGCGGGAAAGTACCTGGCAATCCCAACCTGGTTACAAGTTGTCTTCATTTGCAAAAAATTGCAAGCTGAATGTCTTCTCTCTTCCTTCAAGTAGTTGTTGTGGTTTGCCTTCATAAATGGAGCCAATGATCTCTTTCTTTACCTCTTTCAAGTAGACTAGCAAAACCACCACTTTCGATGCCTGTAGACATTTGACTACAAAACTTGTCCTTGTAAGAATCAACTCAATTTTGCATCTTTTCACTAAAAAAAACATGTTGAAGAAAAGGACAAGAACAATTCTTAAAACTCTCACATTTGTGGTTACTTCCATTGTGTTATGGTTCTTTGGCATTTCATATTTGATCATCTTAAGGTAGCATTCCACAAACATCTTGCAAGATGGAAACCAAAAAAAGATTGGTAATTAGTACATGTGCTTAAACATTACTAATGGCGCCTTTGATGAAAGCCATGCCATGGTTCTTGATGTTGCTTGATGTAGCCCTTCATATTACTAGCCAGTTTCCAATTTTCTTGACTCCTTAGCATCACCTTCTTTCCGTGCCCTCTGTTCTTAGTTTTCTACTCAATGTGAGTGCCGGGCATCGCCTGTTTGGGCTCCTTGATATGTAGGTTTTTTCATACCTGTATTTGCTATGCTACTCCTCACAGCTTTCATATCTTCTTTAGCAAAGCTCTCTTAGCCTGCTCTATTTTCATTCTCAGTCTGTCATCTCCTAGTTGTGAGCTCATGTCAGAGTCTGGCAGGAGACAGAGGAGCTCTATCAGCTTGGTATTTGCTGTTTTTTGTCTGCATTCCTTTTCCGGGAGTCACACAACCCAAACTGGGCCTTTTGGTGTGCAGTCGGCCCAGATTTTGGGCAGGTCGGCCAGATCTGGGCAGGTCGGCCAGATCTGGCCAGGTCGGCTAGATCTGGCAAGTCGGCCAGTTTTCTAGCCTGGGGCTATATATAGCAGCCCCCCAGTCATTCTCAGCATTCGCTTCTGCAGGCTACATTCCTTTTCCGGGAGTCACACATCCCAAACTGGGCCTTTTGGTGTGCAGTCGGCCCAGATTTTGGGCAGGTCGGCCAGATCTGGCCAAGTCGGCCAGTTTTCTGGCATGGGGCTATATATAGCAGCCTCCCAATCATTCTCAGCATTCGCTTCTGCAGGTTCAGAACACTCTCCGTCCTCTCCCACTCCGGCATTGGTGCTGCCATTGCTTTCAGTCTGTTCTGGTGCCCTCACTGACGCTCCGGGCTGCGTGGAGGGACTGATCAGTCCATTTCAGTGTATTCAACATTCATTTCAGTCAATGCAGATTTTCTTCCTTCATTCCCTACTTTCTCTCTCCCCTCCTCTGTGTTCGTGTTCTTGCTGCTGTCATCCCATCTTCAACTGCCAAGGCGGCCCATCTAGGTGGCCCTTCTTCCTGCGTTTTCTGCAGATGACTTCTCCCGAGGCTGCCACGTCAACCAGCGATCCCTCCTGTTTGCGTTTTCCATCAGGCAGTCCCTCCTTCAGCTGGGCGACACATCATCAGGCTGCGTTTTGCAGATCTGATGGTCGTTTCCACTCCTGGCGGCGCATCTCCTGCTGGCAACCCACTTTCAGGCTGCGTCTTGGTGCTGGCGGCTTCTTTTCTGGTGATCTTCATCAGTTATCTTTTCGTTTTGCAGATCCAGGTGTTTGTAGGCTATCACAGCCTGCGTCTTGGTGGTTGGTGACCATACTGCTGGTCATACTTCGGCTTCAGCACAGTTTTCTTAGGTGTTTGGTATTTTGCAGACTGGAAGATGTCTTACCAGTTTTCAGGCGTTGACGACTCAGAGGATGAGCTCCTTTCTCATCATTCCTCTGAGCGGAGGCGGGATTTTCAAGAGTTTCGATGTCGAGAGGAGCCTCCTCGCACTCGTCCCTCTTCAGTCCATGCATCTCAGAGGGTTCCATCTACCGTGAAGGTGTCTTCCGTGAAGACTGCTTCAGATGTGCGGATGCCTTCCTTGATTCCCTCTATTCAGGTGCCGATTCTCCCTTCCTTTCCAAAGGAAGATAAGTTGGATTGTCTATGCATGGCCTTACTCAGCTAGGTACCCGAGTCAGTTTTACACAGGATGCAGTCACAGTGGAGGATGCTTCTACAGGTGATGCTCTTTGGATGGGTACACAAGAGGGTGGGCTTTATACGCTCACAGCCTTGGCTGCGAGGACTTTCCATGAGCTTGGGCTGCTTTGGCATGCTTGGTATGGTCATTTGAACCTCGATTCTCTTCGGCGGGCTTCTCGGAGGAAGATGGTGGAGGGACTTCCAAATTTCCCTCCTCTTCACACTTTGTGCCCTAGCTTCTTGAGGGGCAAGCAGCATAGGTAGCCTCACCCTCAGGTTGCCTCTAGGAGGGCTACTTCTTCGCTTGAGTTGGTTCACACCGACCTTTGCGGACCTATGGGCACGGCCTCCCTTGGGAAGGCCAGGTATTTGATGCTGATTATGGACGACTTAAGTCGTTATGTGTGGCCTTATTTCTTGGAGTACAAGAGCCAGGCGTACTCCCGTTTCTGCGAGTGGCAGGTGTTTGTGGAGACCCAAACAACTTCCAAAGTTCGTGGCGTTCGAGCTGATCACGGTGGCGAGTTTACTTCTCACCTTTTCTCTCAGTTTTACAGGGATCATGGTATTCGGGTGGAGTATTCCCATCCGAACACACCATCCGAGAATGGCGTGGTGGAGCATGCGAATCGGACCATGGTGGAGATGGCCCGATCTATGCTGGAGCATAGGAGTCTTCCTCATTTCCTTTGGGGTGAGGCGATGGCTACAGCGGTGCATATTCGCAACCACTCTCCGACTTCGGCTTTACAGGACATGACTCCTTATGAGGCTTTCTTTGGGAAGAAGCCTTCTGTGTCCCACTTTCGCATCTTTGGGTGCGATGCTTTTGTCCATGTCGACAAGAAGAAGAGGAAGACGAAGTTCGACTCTAAGTCGCGAAAGCTTATCTTCGTGGGTTATAGCACGACCACGAAGGGATATCGGCTCTACGACCCGACGACACAGAAGGTTGAGGTGAGCAGGGATGTGATCTTTGATGAGGCTTCGGCCTCTGAGGATCTGATTGATGGTTCTATTACAGGTGCTTCTTCGACATCACCGAGACCCCCCCCCCCAACCTTCTCTTCCTTCCAGGATACCCCTTAGCACCCCACCCATTCCTCCTCCTACGGCTTCCCTTTTCCCTTTGGCGGATATGACTCCTTCTTCTACGGGATCTTCCACCCCTTCAGCCTCCCCTCAGGAGTCTTCTCGGGATACACAGCCTTCTTCAGGTGCGGAGGATCTATCTTCATTTGGTGAGGGGGAGTCCCTCTCCGATATGGGTGCTTTGCAGGTTCCGGAGACTACTCAGTCTCCCTCGCAGCAACAGGAGTCTCTTAGGATTCCCTTATGGTATCACCGGCTCATACAGGATTCAGGTGTTACTCACTTTCCTGCTTCTTCTACAGGCCCACGTCGATCAGCCCGATTACAGGCCCAGCGGGATAGCTCACTGTGTGTGAACTATGCTCTTATGTCTCAGGTTCTTCAGGATTCCGAGCCTTCCACTGTGGAGGAGGCTCTTGCACAGGATATTTGGAGACAGGCTATGCAAGCCGAGCTCGATTCCATCAAGCAAAACCATACTTGGGAGCTTGTACCGCGTCCCAAGAAACGGAAGGTGATAGGTGTGAAATGGATCTTTAAGACCAAGTATCTTGCAGATGGCTCCTTGGACAAGCATAGGGCTAGACTTGTTGCCAAGGGTTTTGCACAGCACGCAGGTTTGGACTACTTCGAGACTTTTGCTCCTACAGCTCGGATGTCCACCATTCGAGTTATTTTGGCTCTTGCAGCTCACCACCGTTGGCCTGTTTATCAGATGGACGTCAAGTCAGCCTTTCTGAATGGCGTCCTTGAGGAGGAGATTTATGTTTCACAGTCTCGTGGTTTTCTTGTGCAGGGGAAGGAGGATCATGTCTACAGGCTGCGGAAGGCTCTTTATGGCCTGAAGCAGGTTCCTCATGCTTGGTACCAGAGGATTGACCGTTTCTTTCTACAGAGTGGCTTTCAACGTTCCGCTTATGATCCCAATGCCAAGGGTTTTGCACAGCGCGCAGGTTTGGACTACTTCGAGACTTTTGCTCATATAGCTCGGATGTCCACCATTCGAGTTATTTTGGCTCTTGCAGCTCACCACCGTTGGCCTGTTTATCAGATGGACGTCAAGTCAACCTTTCTGAATGGCGTCCTTGAGGAGGAGATTTATGTTTCACAGCCTCCTGGTTTTCTTGTGCAGGGGAAGGAGGATCATGTCTACAGGCTGCGGAAGGCTCTTTATGGCCTGAAGCAGGCTCCTCGTGCTTGGTACCAGAGGATTGACCGTTTCTTTCTACAGAGTGGCTTTCAGCGTTCCGCTTATGATCCCAACCTCTACTTACGGGTTGTGGATTCTCTTTCTGTGTTCCTTATTTTGTATGTCGATGATCTCTTTCTAACTTTTAGGACAAAGATCAACCAACATAGAAAATCTCGAGTGGCATCCTCAAGTTTTGACTAAAATGGATATTAACAAGAACCTACATAGTTTCTTGTTGATTTTAGAACTTTAAGGGATGTTATTAAAAGACAACCCATATCCTACAAAAAATCTACCAAATGCTTGCTTCAAATGCCAAGACTAGCAACGTTATTAAACACTACCCTAACATCAAGAGGAAAGAAGCATCACCCCAACATCAAATAGGATAGTTTGACAATGGCTTGCAAATTGTAAATAAGAAGGGCAATATTATGCAAACAAACATAAAATCCACAAAAGAACAAAAGAAATAATAGTAATATAGACATGTCACCTCATCATGGAGCTCCTGAATGAATTTGGATGCTATGTAGATAAAGAAGAGCCCAATAATGGCCTCTATAATGTTAGCTCCTCAAAATCTAAGGATTCAAGAAGATGAGGTTATGGTTGAAAATACCCAATTCACTAATGATAATCATAGCACTGGATACAATGACCTTGACATTAATAAACAATTGCATAACTCAACGATGCTAAAGAATAAGAGCTCCTCAAGGCTTCTCAAAACCCCAATGGACTAAGAGAGAGATTCTTCTCCTACAACAACAAGGAGATGCTCAAAATTTGGAAATATCTTTGAAGTAACCAACAAAACCACCACTTTTGATGCATGTAGACATTTGACTACAAAACTTGTCCTTCCAAGAATCAACTCAGTTTTGCATTTTAAATTTCATCCACTACAAAAAAAACAATGTTGAAGAAAAGGACAATAACAATTCTTAAAACTCTCACCTAAGCATTTGTGGTTACTTCCTTTGTGTCATGATCCGAGCATTTCATATTTGATCATCTTAAGGTAGCATCCCACAAACATCTTGCAAGATGGAAACCAAAATTGACCGATAATTAGTACATGTGCTTAAACATTACTTCTAATCCAACAGTTTATCAAAGGCTTAGAAGGCAACTATAGATCCACAAGAAGATAATGGGAACCAATCATTAGTAAAACCAAAGCTATCAAGGAAAGAGCAAGTATGTGTCTAGCCTAATTAAGAAACACATACACATTTCTACCTTCCCCATAGCCTATTTCTGGTCAAGCAAGAAACTAATTGTAAATATTTGGGCCTCTTATCTTGCTCCTCTTGCTCTCATGTGGCTTTCAAATACTAGTACCTTAAGAGCAAGAGAAATTTCTACAAAGTGCATCAACAAAAATTTCATTGCCCCAAGCCCATGATCTTAAATACAATTGAATAAGGTAGCTACTCATAGTGGCATACATGGTACCTCGACAATATGCTATTCCTATTGTAGTCTAAGTAAGAGAAGGAGCATACCTGAACCTGCAAATCAACTCCACTATGCTTGTACTCCACATACAAGTTTCTAGAGAACTTCTAAATGCACCTGCATAATCAGACATTAGATGATATGCGAAGACAATGCATCTTATGGGCATCCCCTTTTCCATACCTACCTGCTCATCACCAACTTGCTCTTGATGCACACAAAGACAGTATACTGCATAGAGAGGATGTGATGCCAGTATTGACGCAATTCCAGACCCGATGTTCACAATGGCACCGCACTTGCGATTGAGCAGGCCTGGAAGCACAGTCAGCACGTATGAGGTCGTAGTCAGATTTGCATCGATCGCAACCTACACTAATCTGTACTTTGTCCTCAGGTGGATTTGCATCGATCGCATCCAAAAAATCCAGCACTACAAACTGCACCTACACTAATCTGTACTTCGTCTTCAGGTGTGAGACGCTAGGGTTTCGAGGTTCTCCTACGAGTGACCAATGAGAAAAATGTTGAGGCGGCGGCGAGCTGGAAGCAGAAGCCACAGTCAATGCGATCCATGTAGCCTCACGATGATGACGGCCCAGGAGCCATAGCGGGAGAGATGACGTTGTTAATGGAGTTGCTTGCTTGTTTAAACTGTCTGATAGCTTGCTCGACTAGTGAAATGCTTTAATGCTGTGTATTGTTGTCCTTCTTCTTGCAGGCAATGTGGCCACCGTATCATGGATGTCAAGATTGTGGGAGAGAAGGAAGGAGTCTCGCTTGAAGCTTTCTTGCTTGCACAATGGGGGAAGACACACAAGGGTGGAGGCTGAAAACAGTTTTCCTCTTCTTAGTTGTGTAAGCCAAAAAGAACTCTCATACAAAGAAATAGAAGAACCCTATATATGGGTCTCAAACCAAACTCAACTAACTAAGGTGGCATACTAACTGAGCCACGAACTAGAGTGGATAAGGATAGCTATCATGTAGCTATTATTCATGGGCAGTGTACCAACCGCATCTACAACTGACAAGTCGGTGACATAAATACACAACGGTCACCCTGGCGTATCACGAGTGGAGCTCGATATCTCAACACTCCCCCTCGAGCTCAATCCCAATTCTTGCACACCAAGCAGGTCTCTGAACTTGTGCAGCTTCTCTGCGCCCAATGCCTTCGTAAATATGTCAGCTACCTGATCCTCTGTGCTGACATAAACTAGATCAATAAGACCTAGTAAAACCCTCTCCCGCACATAGTGATAATGCACCTCAATGTGCTTTGTTCTAGCATGATAGACTGGGTTATTTGCCAAGTGTATACTACTCATGTTGTCACAATAAATGACAACTGGCCCATCTGTAGGCTGATGCATATCATAAAGTAGCTTATGCAACCAAGCTACCTCACATGCAGCCATTGCTGCACCCCTGTACTCAGCCTCTGTGCTCGACAAGGCAACTGTAGGCTGTTTCTTGCTACTCCAAGTGACTGCAGCACTCCCAAAAGAGAACACATATCCACTGGTAGATCTTCTATCAGAAATACTACCAGCCCAATCAGCATCAGTGTATCCATGCAGCTATATCTGAACCCCAGTCTCATAAAATAGTCCATACTGCAATGTGGACTTCACATACCTGAGTATGCGTCTAGCCGCATCCAAATGTGGTTTCCTTGGAGCCTGCATAAACTGACTTACCAATCCAATAGCATAGCTCAAATCTGGCCTGGTAATAGTCATATAAATCAAACTTCCTACTATGCGTCTGTACATAGTAGGGTCTTCTAGAAGCTCACCTGCATCTGCGCTCAGCTTCACATTCTGCTCCAAAGGAACTGAAATAGGCTTACAGCCTGTCATCCCATATTTGGACAGCATGTCCAATCCATACTGCCTCTGCAAGAGCTGTATCCCACTTGGTGATCTAATCACCTCAATGCCCAAGAAATAACGCAGCTCTCCCAAATCCTTCATCTCAAACTTCTGCTTCAATAGCATTTTCACATGAAGGATATCTTCATCACTGTCACCTGTCATAATCAAATCATCAACATAAATGACAAGTAGCATAATACCTTTCTTTGTTTTTCTCACATAAAGTGAGAAATCTGCCTTGGAAATCTGAAAGCCAATAGTGACAAGATACTGTCCTATCTTGTCAGACCATGCTCTAGGTGCTTGCTTCAAGCCATACAAGGCTTTCTTCAACCTGCAAACAAACTCAGGATAAACAGCATGCACATAACCTGGTGGCTGCTCCATATAGACCTCTTCTTGCAAATCACCATGCAAGAAGGCATTCTTTACATCCATCTGATGTAAAGACCATCCCTTTGATGCAGCCATAGCAATGACTGCTCTTACGGTTGCCATCCTTGCAACCGGACTGAATGTTTCATCATAGTCAATGCCATATGTTTGTGCATACCCCTTGACTACTAATCTTGCCTTGTATCTGTTCACAGAACCATCAGCATTGTGCTTCACCTTATAAACCCACTTACAGCCAATTGCATTCTTACCTTTAGGCAAAGGTACCAATTCCCATGTAGCGTTTGCTTCCAAGGCATCCATTTCTTCATCCATGGCTTTCTCCCATTTTTCTTTTCCCATGGCTTGCTCAAAAGAAGTGGGTTCTGGTTCCTGTATCACCTTGACCATATATGCATAGTGAATGGCTGTAAATCCATCATATTTCAGCCTATCCACAGGATACCTAACTCTGGTAGACCTGCGCAAAGTGGGTTCACTCCCAGGTGCTCTCAAAACATCCCTGGTCTTCCTTACTCCAGGTGTAACAATAGAAGGAATACCCAACTCATCATCAATGCTCTGTTCTGAGCCACTGGATTCACCATCCACATAAGAGTGACCTGCATTCACATCAAACATGGGCTGATCAACCTTCTCTTTTCCTTTTCGTGATACCTGCATACCACTATCTGTATTACTTTGAGAAGATTCTCCTGATCTCAATCTGCCTGTCCATGGTGAAGAATGTGAACCACTGCTAGAGGACGCTCCAGGTCCACTAATATTTTGTGACTGCTGCTGTGAATTCTGTGCAGCATTACCATTTTGTGCATCTACATCATCAATCACATTTACTGGTTTATACCAGCTACTCATCTCATCAAAAACAACATCTCTGCTCACTGTAAACTTACAAGTAGAAGGGTTATAGCATGTATACCCTTTTTGCTGCAGAGAGTAACCAATAAAGATGCACTTCTCAGCTTTTGGATCCAACTTGGATCTCAACTCATCTGGCACATGTACATAGGCAATGCAACCAAAAATTTTCAAATGAGAAATATCTGGTTTCCTACCAGTATACCTCTCCTCTGGAGTCATTCCATGTATTGCTGCAGTGGGAGTCCTGTTCATTATGTAGACTGCTGTAGCAACTCTTCAGCCCAATAAAAATCTGGCAAGTCTTTTTCATTGAGCATGGCACGAGATACCTCTCCAATATGTCTATTTTTTCTTTCTGCAATTCCATTTTGCTGTGGGGTATGACTGCATGAATATTGCTGCTTTATGCTATGCTCCTGCAGGAACCTTGCAAACTCATTTGAGAGGTACTCTCCCCCTCCATCTGACCTTAGGCATTTTACTTGCAGGCCTGTTTCTTTTTCAACCATAGCTTTAAGAGTTTTGAAATGCCCAAAAACTTCACTTTTCTTTTTCATAAAATACACCCAAACTTTTCTGCTATAGTCATCAATAAAACTGACAAAATAATGACAGCCTCCAAGAGATGCAGCTTTAGTAGTCCACACATCAGAGTGGATTAATTCCAATGGCTTCTTACTCTCTTGAACATGTCTAGGAAATGGTTTCCTTGCCTGTTTTCCAAACTGACAGGCTTCACATACCTTATGCATTTCTGCAACCTTGAATTTAGGCAAACCTGCAACAATATTTTGGGCCTGCATTGATTTAAGTCGCTGTACATTAACATGACCAATGCGTTTATGCCAGATATCAATATCTGCAACTACACCGGTCCCATGTGCAAACATTGCTGCACTCAATTCAGACATGTCTGCATCCAATGTAAACATTCTGCCCTTCTTCTTTCCTTTTGCTATCAAGCGACCTTTATTTTTCATATCCTCAACAAAGCATCCATGAGGATTAAATCTGACCTGCAAGCCCTACTCAACCATTTGACCAACAGAAACCAGATTCTTGGTGATATTCGGGACATGAAATACATCGGACAGGTATTTCTTTTTCCCATCCTGCATAGACAAGGGAATTTTTCCAATCTGCACGATAGGATGTGCAGTATCATCACCAGTCTCCACAAATCCTGGTTTTTCCATTTTCCTTGCATCCTCCATCCATTCTGCATGACCTGTCATGTGGTTTGATGCACCTGAGTCAACATACCATACATCATTGCTTTCTTCTGCACTTGTCACAGAATTGTTCATGTGCTGCACCATGAACAAATGCTCATTTCTGTCATCACCCTGTCTGCTAGAAGATGCATAATTCCCTTGTTGCAGTTTTCCATTCATGATGTCATTCTGCTTTTTATAGCAGTCTTTAGCCATATGACCCATTTTACCACAGTAGTAGCATTCAACATTACTGTTTGCATTTTGACCTCTTTGCCATCCACCACGACCTCTTTGGCTCCCCCTGCCTCTAGAGTTACCACGTCCTCCTCCATAGGACTGGTTTTCTTGAGTTTGCTGCATATTCTGATTTCTACCACGGCCTCCAAATCGGCCTCCTCTACCTCTGCCTCTACCTCTTCCAGCATTTGAGTAGAAGACAGCTTCTTTTGAAGTTCCTCCTGAAGAAGATGCACCACCATTTCTCTGCTCCTCAGAAATTAGAAGAGCAATCAACTCCTCAAAATCAGGAAATCTTTCACGAACTGAAATGGATGTCCGAAACTGTGCATAATCCTTTCCTAGACCATTCAAGGTCACAGAAACTAAATCATCATCTTCCACCGGCGACCCAATGGAAGCAAGTGCATCTGCAATCTTCTTCACCTTCATGTGGTAGTCATTGATGCTCATATTTTCTCTTTGCACATTGTGCAACTCTTGCTTGAGCTGCATTTTCCTGGCTTGCGTATTTGTGCTATACATCTTTGACAGAGTATCCCATGCCTCCTTTGGCGTACTTGCATCCTGAATATGCACAATCATAGAGTCTGAAATGCTGATAGACAGCCAGTACATAACTTTCCTGGCTCTCTCATGCCATGCTTTGAATGCCTGCATTTGCTGTTGATTGGGAACATCAGGAAGAACTGGTTCTTCTTCATTTCCTGCAACAAATTCCCAATATCCTTTTCCCATAAGGAAATTCGTCATTCTAAACTTCCATGCCTGGAAGTTGTTCTTGTCAAGCTTTTCAGTTACAATCTGTGAAAGAGAATCAGACGCCATTACAGAACACTGCGAAAAATTCTGTCACTGCAAAAACTCAGCTTCACCCTCACAAGGGCAAATCTGCAAAACTGGCGAAAGTGGTATTTGACCACACAGTCACTTCCTAGTGACGATTTTGCATAAACAGAAACCAAGGATGATTCTGTAACTCCCAATGTCTCTGCGCACAAGCATACGATGCAATTTCTGTGGTAACTTTTCACCGACCTGTAGAACAGTGGTCGCACAGCATAAAACAGGGCTTTTTCCTGAGTGCGTGCAGAAAACTTCCGCCTCCAAAACAGGCCCCGAAATGGCCTCCAAAACAAGCATATACTGCCCTCTTGCTTCAGCGCGAAGGGCGTCTCAACCTGAGACAATGCACTCCTGCAATTTCCGGCTGTGCTACCTGCAGAGATCTGCTCCCAAAATAGAAAATGAAAGCAACACTACTCCTCTTACCAGAACATCGCGAGCTTGGCTTGCTTTCTTGAGCTCCTTACCACGAACAAGGCTCTGATACCATGTCAAGATTGTGGGAGAGAAGGAAGGAGTCTCGCTTGAAGCTTTCTTGCTTGCACAATGGGGGAAGACACACAAGGGTGGAGGCTGAAAACAGTTTTCCTCTTCTTAGTTGTGTAAGCCAAAAAGAACTCTCATACAAAGAAATAGAAGAACCCTATATATGGGTCTCAAACCAAACTCAACTAACTAAGGTGGCATACTAACTGAGCCACGAACTTAAGGATAGCTATCATGTAGCTATTATTCATGGGCGGTGTACCAACCGCATCTACAACTGACAAGTCGGTGACATAAATACACAACGGTCACCCTGGCGTATCACGAGTGGAGCTCGATATCTCAACAATGGAGAGGACTCGCGCCAATGTAAGTTAGTTAGTATTTGAGAAAGTTGATTGAAGCTTTACCTTTAAGGATCCTCTCATTTGAGTAATTCTCCCATATTAAGCCCATAACACGGAGATAGGTTTAACTTTTTAATGAGGTACATGAGATGTTTAGGAAATGTGCTAAGACTTTGAGACTATGGATCTCATGCAAGATGTATCTTAAATGGGTAATTTGGCATGGAATAAATACACATATGTTGCAGGCCCACGTTTTGACGCATACTGAAGAAGCGTTCTACTGAGAGCTTCTCGGCAGACCCTTATACCATTGGCCTTCTCAATGTCACATCATGGCTTTATTATGGACTTATTGCTCCTCACCTATTACCAATAGTCATAGTTTGTGGTATATCTACCATTTTCCAAATGGTATATGTAGTCATCTATTTATTCTTTGCTTCCCACAAACAAAGGGTAAGTCCAACACATCATCATGTTTTTATCTTTCAAAGCACCACCATATGCATGCATAGCTTTATAGAAACACACTCTCTCACATATATCAATGTATAAACATCCATACACAAAGTAATTCATAAAATGCCTTGAAATCTTCAGTAAGGTCAAACTTATTCAATGATCATGCAGATGTTACTAAAAAGGAAAGTTTCTTTACTGCAGGTGATAGTAGCCCGACATCTTGTTCTAAGCCTCCTACTTTTTGGTTGTACCTTGATCATTACTCTTCATTTGTGCCATGGAACTATAAGGATCAAAGTTGTGGGTTTAATTTGTTCTATGTTGGCAATTATATCCTATGCATCTCCTCTTACCATAATGGTAATGTTGATCTATTCATTAGAGTTTCTAGACTTTTCCAAATACTTTAAACATCAAGGAACATGAATATGTAAACTCTCTTTCATTTTTTAATGTTAAGATGAAGACTTAAAAGCTCTCAATATTTTGATATGCTTATAATTTCACAAGTGAATTTGACACAAACAAGAAGTTCTAACATGAAAGCCCTCATAGAACAATAAATATTAATTAGTCTTCTCCATATTTGATATTCTTTACACATCAATTGAGCAAGATTCTTTAGGCTATTAAGAATAGTAATCAATAATTTAGAAAAGGGACAATTGCTTCGAGCAATACAATACTTTAACTTATGTTATTGTGTATTTTTGCACTTTTCCAGGGACAAGTAATCAAAACAAGGAGTGTTGAGTTTATGCCTCTCCATTTATCCTTGTTGTTGTTGCTAGTTGGGGGGATATGGTTCACTTATTCAATTGTTATACAAGATCTATTCCTTGGGGTAAGTCCATGCAAGTTTCTGACTCATAATTATTTATTTCTACAAATACATACATGCCCCTCCACGAGCACATCTTACCCACCCACATAGCTCCATGATCACCCACACAAATGCAATATCTATAATGATATATATGTTTCTCTTCATTCATCTCAACATAAATTAAGCTATAAATAACGGAACATCATCAACCAACCATGCAAACATGGGGTGTAAACATGTCCTTACCATGAATCACATGGGGTGTAAACATGTCCTTACCATGAAGCACCCAAGTGACCCGATAGATATTTGAGTGGCCCGATAAATAAGACAAGTAAAGATTAGGAAGAGGACTAATCTCAAGCTTGGTCTTACTAGTCAAATCTTTAGACAGTTGGGTGCTCCCATTGGGTTGAGAGTCAACATTTTGTCTCAAAAATATTTGAGTGGTGGCTAATACATAAGACATGTAACGATTAGGAAGAGGATTGGAGCTTGGTCTTACTAGTCAAATCATAGACTCGAAGATGTTTCTTACCCCCCTAATGGTATTCAATGCTACTATCTTCCCCTTTCTATATGGACATGTTGGAAGAAGTTAGAGTCTCTTTTCAACTCTTACTGTTGGTGGAAGGGAGTGATTTGCAACATCATAGGATATTCTTATCACTCCTAGGAATTGTAGTGGTGTGTGTCTTGAACCCCTATGTTACAAAGTTGTGAAACTCTTCTTTAGCCTACTCTAAAGATTAAATCAAAACCAAGGCTACTCAAAAGACATGTAATATTCAATTTCCAATTCCATATAATCCAATTTGAAAGTCTGTGTCCATTCTATCCATTTCAATGCTTATATTCTTAATATTCTTAGCATTGAACTCCATTGAAATATGATATCAAGCTCCCAACTAGTTACACTCACATTTTTAAGAGCTCCATACTAGTTTAAGGCAACCTATTTGCACTAGGCAATACATGTGCACCTCATATAGGTCCATTTTGCTAGTTATACATGGTTTTAGGTACACTTTAGGTCACATGATGGCTTATAAGCTGCCGTCTCACACACACAGAAAATAGTGCACTATAGGAATATTCTTGTCACCGGATTGGAACCTTGCAAGTATGAAAATCTAGTGACAATTGACAAAGATAGGGACAACTAACAAAACTTGCAGTGTAAAGGTAGCTTCTTGTCACCACTAGGAGTTAACCTTGCAAGTGTATTACCTCTAAGGCTTGACTTATAGGAATAAGGGCTAGAGCAAGCTAGGAGGGATTAGAGGGTAACATAAATAGACTTGTCCTGGATGTTACACTTGATGTTTGTTATGATCACAAGATGATACTAGCCAAATAGGTGCCTATAGGAGAAGTTGCTACACAAGATTGCACACATCATAATTTTTGAATTGCCAAATGCATAGCATGATTGAAATCCTCACGCAGAGTACATTAAGATCCTCTAGGGGTTTAGCCTCTCTTGTAGAGATTCAAACCTATGGTTTTTTACCCAACATGGAAGGTTTAAGATGTATAGGAGAGAATAGCCCAACATGCTTTCCTCCCCTCCTTGCTTTTTATAGTACTCTATTTTAATATTGGCCTTGTTGAGCATGTTCTTAGCACAAAAAGCATGCCTTTCTTTTAGCTCTCTTATTTTTTCTCAAAAGATAAATTCAAGATTTTTCCAATCTTAATTTGTTCTTCTTTTCCTCTTGTGTTTTCCTTTTATTATGATGCACTTTCAATGTTCCATTGAGAATTTGCAAGAGTTTCTACATTGTTTGAATTATTTCACCTACCTTTGAGATTGGTGAGAATTTGATATGCTCCCATCGATACTTTTCTATGGAATTTCTCAACTTCAAACCTAATAAAATGAGGATATCCAATGAGGATTTCTTTGTTTTGGAGCGCTAATTCTTTGTAAAGGTAATATACTTCCACCCTTGTAAGGCTATTTAGGTGTAGCCTTCTTGTTATTCAAGTCACCTCATAGTGAACCTTAAAGTAGCTTCCCATCTATCATGTTGCAAGCTTCCACATAGAGCTAGCTACAATAGTTGATAATCACTAGAATCCTTGGTACTTATATTTTTGTGTTAAGACATGAACTTTATAAGTTTAGTGCTAGTTTGAAAGGTGATAATATTTCATCATACAACTAGCAATGTAGTTTGCTTTATTTTCTATAGCAACATGTTTTGGGCAATGCAATTTAGCTTTTTCTCAATATGGCTATGCGCTTTGCCTTGGTGGTTCTTTTTTTCCATGTGCACTTCCATGACCAATATGGTCATGCACTTGGTAATGTGCTTTCCTTTTTAATATGGCTATCTAATTTTCATGATGGGGTATATATGATTGTGTGGTTTTCTTGCCATGCACGTTGAATGTTTGCTCTTGTTGCTCATTTGGACAGTAGGGAATATGATGTTAGTGTGTGGAGTTTCTATTTAATCCATTGGTGCAATATGTTTTTTTCTCACTAATATAATCATAAGCTTTGCAATAAGATGGATGTCATGGCCATGATATATGATTGGTCAATGTGGCCATGTACTTTGCTCAACATTGTAAGTGTTATTGTTGCTAAATATTGCAATGACTCTGTTGTTGGGGCCACACAGTTTGTGTTATTCATGTGTACTAAACATCTTTCTTTTAATTTTCTTTTTTGTTATTGTGATTACCTTTCAAGAACTATGGTATTGCTTTTGTGTCAATGTGAAAAGCTTAGCTGTGAGTTAGTATTATACAAATGTAAATGTCTAATCAATGAATATTTATTTACTAATTATACCTAGAAAAATCATGAGATCCAAGTTAACTTGATAGAATATCTATAATTTCCTAGTTAGAGGATAGTACTTGCTAGTTATGACTAATAAAAAGTAAAATTTTCTAATTAGGTTGATATTATTACTAGTTATACAATAACTTGCTAGATAATGTTGCTAGATAGGGCTTCAATTTTCTAGATACTATCTAGGAAAAGGATGTTACTAGTTAGAAGAGACTAGTGATGGCAAAATTATCTAGTTATAACTAGAAAATTCTACATTCTTCCTAGTTTGGTTAATAATCTTCCTAGTTATAATGTGAACTTTCTATATAGTAAGTGGTTTAGAGTTTCTTGTGACCTTTGTCCTTACCTTCTCGAAACCATCATTATCAACTTGAATTGAGAAATAGAGAATTGTGATAAACATCATCTTTATCTTATCCTCATTGTACCTTTAATTCCCTATTACATAAAAGTAGGGAATCACATCCTTATAATTCCTTATGTAGGGATTTTCAAAGTAATGTGGGGAATGCTCTATATTCCCTATTATAAGATGTAGGGAACGTAGGGACTTTCAAAGGAATGTAGGGAATGCTCTATATTCCCTATTATAAGATGTAGGGAATGCAATTTCCTAGTTATAGATGGGGAATACGTACTTGTCTACATAGGAAATATTGGAGAATTTCCTATATTTCACCAAATTGCCTATGTGGGGAACGATTGAAAGTTCCTTGTGTGAAAGGAGAGTAATCTCCAATAACCTTCAACATCGCCTCTCCTTCTTTTTCACTATGACATTGTAAGTCGAAGACCATTTCATCCTTCTGCTAGGTTTTTTTTCACCCAACCACTTTAATCCCACTGAACCAGAGATTTCTAATTTGGTGATGAATATCCCAAATATCGTGTTGCAGAAAATTGTGCATTCTCATTGAAGGTGCTCTCTCAAGTGTACGTGCAACTAAGGTTTACTGCATATAGCTCCAGTAGACCTCATGTCGTGCTAGTGCAAAACTGTGCATAAGCCCAACCCATGATGGCATGGAAGTATTTGGAAAGATCACACAACCCCTACGTGTAGTGGATTCATCGACAAGTGCAACGTGAAGTGCTTGTGAACCCATAATCCCCGTGATGTGCAAGAGTCTCGGCAAGAAAATATACATGTTCCACAATATTCAGCAACCATCAACCATCAACCAAGCCATTGACAAACTCTAACTCCAACCTGTCCAAATAAATACCAAACTCGACTAAGGCCATCAAGTTTCCACACTCAAAAAATCTACAAAAATGACAAAAATAGATCCTAAGCTAAAAAACACAAAAAATCCAAATACAAAACAACAACACAAATAGTCACACAGAAAACTAAGCTAACAAAAATCAAACCTATCTACAGTTTTTCTAAGGGTTTTCATTTTTTGAAAAAATGATTGACATATTTAGCCCTCCCCCTAGTCTACAAACATTCATGTGCAACAGTTGTTTTCATAAAACGATGCAACATTTATGAGCCAATCAAAAATCGAATCCAACACTCCATCCTTGAATTCTTCAAACTCATAAATCAGAAAAATCAAAGACATGTCATTTTCAAATAACTCCTCAATGAACATGCAAAATTTATCCACAAATTTCTCTTTAAAATCCTCAAAATTTTCAAATCCAAAGTTCTCAAAACATCTCACACTGTCAATATAAAACATCTCATTATCCATAACAATCCACATACCTCTCCCATCCTCCCAAAAGGAAACCATGACAAATCTTAGGTTTTGAAATGAGGTTATGACCCTTTTTATGTTGCCAAAGATATCACAAAAATCCTTAGAAAATGCAAGAAAAGTATTTTCCATCATTCAAAACATCCAAACACACCATTATTTACAACAAACTGAAACTCATCAAAACAAGAAACCTCTCCGAGACACCCATCCAAACAACAAGACTTCATCTCTTCAAAAAAACAAGATTTCAACTCTTCAATTCCACAAACATAATGATAAACATTTTCCATAACTTTCTCACGAATACTATAACACAAAATCTCACAATAAATATCAAGTAACATATTTGGGACATTGTCCTTATCCAAACATCTAATTGTCCAATCCTCTTCAACTGCAACCTCACAATTTCTTTCAAACTCTCTACTTTTAGTGTTAGATCTATCTTCCCTCATTCTTTCAACCCTTTCCATAGCCGTACTCAAATTCCCTCTCACATCTTTATCAATGTCACTCTCTGGGTCCTCAAAACCCCAATCAGAATCATCACAACCATTATCACAAACTCTAGGAGAACTCAAAGAAACTACAAGACTATAAGATGGAGTTTTTTCTTCATTATTGTTACCTAAATCAACCAAACAATCATCCACACAACTATCAAGATGCATGAGGTTAGGTCTACTCAAAACAATATTAGCAACATCACAAACAAACGCCTCTCTAGGGCCACTCAATCGATCAACAATCATCTCACAAGACTCATCAAAGTCATAAACAACACCAACAACATCAAAATTACAACATGAGTCTGAACCCAAAACCTCAAAACTCTCTTGATCAACAAACTTACTACCAAACTCATAACAAACCTCAACAAACTCCTCGAGGGGGTCACTCATGAATATAAGTATATATAACGTGAGTTCAAAATAAGGGGTTTTTAAAACACCTTTTTTATACATTTTTTACATACAGAAGGGTGTCATATAAAGGGGTTACTTACTGATTGAATAGAAAAGGGTTGTGTTTTATTCAAGAAAAATTCATAGATTAGGATATTTATAAATAGGCCATGAACGCATAGAGAATATATATATAGTGAACCCCCCGAGACAAACTCATCAAGCAACAATTTCAAACCCTCAACTTTATCAATCAATCTTATAGTTTTTAAGCCCTCCCCCTCATGGTCTTCTAATAAACTCAAAAAATCCTCCTTAATTCTCTCTTCTTATTTTTCAAGATTAACTAACTCAAGTGCAATAGATGACACCTCCTAATCAATGAACTCTCATCCTTTGTAATATTTTCATTGAGAAATATTACTAGTCCGACTTTCCACACCCCGCGTGAGACTCACGCAAAGGTCAATTCCGGCATTGGAGTTATCGACGATGCAATCTTTAAACTGTACGCGAGGTATCATGACTCTCCACTGGCAAATCGGGACCAAGGTTAAAAACTCGCATAACTGTAGGTGAACTCCCTCTTGAGAAGAGGTCAAGAGGATAATGATGGGAATTGCAAAATTTTTTATTATTTACCTTCCCCCATCCGATGCGTGCTAAGGGAAGGGGATGGGCTATTATGGCAACTTGAGAGGTGGAGGGGAAGAAGCCATGTAAGGGGGCCACGTAGGAGGGAGCTCTCTCCCCCCTTATCCTATAAAAATCCTCCTGTGGGGGGGAGTAAAAAAAAAAGGTGTCAGAGAAAGGAGAGGCTGATGATTGTGGAGGCTATGCTTGAGGGAGTGGAGGAAGGAGAAAGGAGAGCTACGACGAAGCTGCGCTGTGTGAGCTGCCGCCGTACTGGAGGAGCCGCCAACTGATAGAATGCTGCCGCCTGAAGCCTGAGGCCACCGCTGTCATCGCCAAGAGTTGTCATCAAGCCTCCAGATCGTCGTCTCCTTGCGCCACGTGCTATCCAGATAGAAGCTTCTAAGGGGGCTTCTTAAAGCGCCCTTTCCCGTGGATTTCCATAAAGCCATTTTACCCCCGGTTTTCTTTTAAACCCCCTTCCCATTGCAACTCCCACAAGTCCATATTAGCCCGGTTTTAAAGCCCCCTACCTGTGGAGACCCTATAAATTCCATTGTAACCCGGGATTTAAAGCCCTTTTCCATTGCATCCATCTCAAGCCCAATCCTTTGCTGGGTTTAAAGGTCCCTTCCTATTGAACCCTCCAAAAGACAATTTTTCTTCCCCCGAGATTCGAAGAGGAAGCCTATAAGGCATTCCTATAAAATTCCCCATACACCCATATCTAATTTTTCCCCCACACTCCTTCTCCACAAATATCTTTATCCCCAGAACTTCTTTGAAAGGAAGGAGAAGTTCATAAGTCCCCATTTCTGTAAAGGCCATAAAACCATTCCTAGCCGCAATTTCAAGGAGAAGAATCTCTCAAGCCTCCGTTCTGCAAAGCTTTCGCAAGAACCCTCTCACGAATCCCTCTTTTTCGAAAGAAAGAAGGCCCAAGCTCCGAATCCTAAGGCCTTCCAAAGCCCAATTCCGCAAGTTGGTACTTCGGTCAAGGAAGCCGTATCTCAAAGGGAATTGTGCGTACGAGGGAGATGGGCCAAGATTATAAGACTGCGGCCAAGGCAAGAAGTTCGAATCCACGAAGGCAAACCAAAGGTCGAATTCATGATGGCCCCTAAAAAGACACAAGGTGCAACCGCAAGAGGATCATCTCCTAATATTCATGTGGACATTTCATCAAACCCACAAGTCCAGGTTTTCTTTCTGTTTTTGATTTATATCAAAATATTGCAATTATGCATGGTTAATTCATGGAATTAGGATACACTTTCATGATTGAAATACTTTAGCTATTTAAAAGGAAGTAACACACGATCGAAGATCGGTCATTTGTATTTTTCAATGGAATGAACGAAAGATGTCTATGAATTTTTAGCAAGTTGCTTCTGTGCATTGCAAAGTAACGAATCTAGAACAACTAATGACTATCATTACAAAGTCGAGATTATTGTAGTACACCTTCGATTATACATGGAAAGATTAAATCGCATATCGCATTATTAGAAAAATCTTTCTTCGTAATGATTCATTAAGAAGTTGCTAACAACCATAGGAATTTGCAAGGCATGGAAATGATTCTAGGGCTGCATGAAGTAGGTTAACTCTAGTCAATTGGCATAAATCTCATTCAACTACATAGTAGTTTTAGGAAAGGTTACGCAATGCTTAATCAGCGTACGAATATTTCATTCAGAAATGAAGTTAGGGAAAGGCTGCATGGTTTGTTTAACATAAAACCTTAAAAGCTTAGTAGCATGAGTCGTGAATGCATGTCCTAGTAGGATCAATGGAAGTTATGCGAATTTTAACATGTGCTTGGTCTTAATAAGAAAAGTTAGGGATTGCGAATCTAGAGGAAATGAATCGCATGTTTACATGAATTATGACGTAATGCAATTTGTTTTTCCCCTCTTTGATCAAGACAATATCTTTAGGAATAGACAAGTAAATTGGTTTACCCTAAACACCTAAACCGCAAAGGATTCGCTTAGGATGGTTAAATCGATACAATATACTCCAAGTGCTAACTAGGGTTTAGCACGTTAAGGACTTGACCTAGTTGCACTTATTGCCAAGTCAAAACTCTCATACCCTAAAGTCCTGCCCACATTCACAGAATGTAGGGACAATAGGACGTACTTGCAAAAAATGATCTAGGGTTTCTACCCTAAGGATCGCTCGTTAAAAAGATGAAACTCGGATTGAGTTGGAATCCTAGGACTGATGATGTTGGCCTAGTGCAATCGGGAATGGATTGGATATGAAGACACCCTAAACCCTGTTTCTTATCTAATCATGATTGCGTGATTAGAAGACGTCGTTCGATGGGTAAAATAGTCCCATGGATTAGATGCGACACTTGTGCAACAAGTTACAACGTCACATGATCTTGTGGTTTGATCACAAGAGAATGGCCAATTCCTCGGAATGAGATTGGCAGATTCTTACGCAAGTTTATCTTGCAAGAGGATGATTAGTCGTCCTGATATAGCACCTTTCTTGGGAAAAGTAACCAAGATAAGGAAATTAGATATTTTCTTGGAAGCAAAGCACCAATCAATAATTTGGAGCAACATATTTACTGTTAATAGAACTTAAGGTATTGGTTAAGTTGGGTTAATAGGGTACGGTCCTAACCCAAGGACATAAGGGTTAACAAACAAACCCTTGAGGATCTTGCCGAGTCGAAATTGATCCCGAATCGAATGCTGGATGCATTCGAAGAGAAGGATTCACTCCTTAGCAGTTGGCAAATTAACGACCACTGGAAATGATTGTGCTTGTAACAGTTTAAAGAGCATTGTTTGCTTTGTTTGGTCAAGGAACTAAAGGATGAAAAGATATCTAATGCTTCAAGTTGAAGGCCTGAAGGTAGAGGCAGCCTCAGTTACCCCCGACTGTCTGCCTGACCCTAACCAAGGGGGTTGTTAGCCGCGCCGGAAAGGTGAACTGAACCCGCCGCGAGAGGTCTCTCCGTTGAGCGCTGTCGTATTGCTGCGCATTCGAGGTGTGAAAACCACCCAAAAGTTGTGTGTGATTTGATACTTTGTACATACTTAGTTGTTGTGTTTACATTTATTTTCTGCGTATGAGTATAGTGGGGAGGAGTTGGAGGCATAGTGGTGAGCATGATGAGATGCTTTCAGTCTATTGAGCAAGGTCAAGTGGAAAGCACAACTGATGCTGGTGAACGTGTTACACGTATTCGTTCAGGACCTTTGCCTTCTCCTTCTCCAGCTACATCAAAAATACCTAATGATACCAAGCCTCCACATCCAGGAGTTGGGAAGAAGGAGCCCAAGCATATTGGACGCTTTGATGTTTTCGAGGATGACCCAGATCAAGACAGTGCAGATTCACCTCATGGGATCAAGAGCTTGCAGTAGCAGAAAGGAGAAGAGAAAGAGACTGTTGCAAAAGATGATGATGAGATCCTTTTTGAAAGAGACCTTGAAGGCCTTAGAGTAATTCATCATCATGGACATATTCACCGAGATGTCAAGGCAGGGAATATTCTTGTTGATGGAAATGGTGCTGTGAAACTTGGGGACTTTGGTGTTTCTGCTTGCATGTTTGATACTGGTGACAGACAACGATCAAGGAACACTTTCGTTGGAACCCCATGCTGGATGGCACCTGAGGTTATGGAGCAAGTTCATGGGTATGATTTCAAGGCTGATATTTGGTCCTTTGGGATCACAGCCTTGGAGCTAGCACATGGGCATGCCCCCTTCTCAAAGTACCCTCCTATGAAGGTACTTTTGATGACCTTACAAAATGCCCCTCCAGGGCTTGACTATGAGAGAGACAAAAGGTTTTCAAAGTCATTCAAAGAGATGATAGCAATGTGTTTGGTGAAAGATCCTACAAAACGTCCAAGTGCAGAGAAATTGCTCAAGCACTCTTTCTTCAAGCATGCTCACTCTGCTGAATACGTTGCTCGAACAATATTGGATCCTCTTTCTCCTCTTTGGGAACATGTGCATGACTTGAAGATGAAAGATGCCGCACGTCTAGCTCAAAAGAAAATGCCGTATGGGGAGCAAGAAGAGAGGTCTCAGAATGAGTACAAGCGCGGTGTTAGCGGCTGGAATTTTGATTTAGAAGACATGAAGGCACAGGCTGCTCTGGACGATGTTGAAGTTACTGCTATGAAGGAAGAGCTATTTTTAAAGGAAGGTGAGAAGAAACCATGGATGCCTTGGCAGCTTCAGGCTTGCGAGCATTACGGTATGCACGGGAAGTTGAAAAGGTGGAGGCCGCTTTTCTGCGTGTGGTATGCTATGAAAAGGAAGAGTGGCTAAAAAGGGGTTGCTTTCCCTTGGAATTCTGCGACTGGGACCATGGGTGCTTTTCTGGTTCTGGGAGGGGTGCTGAAGATAGATACAAAGCAGAGGTCACATATATTTGATTGCATAAATAGATAGCAGGAAGTAACATTTTCCCTTCAAAACCAGATAGGCCACTCTCCAAAGGGTAATCCTAAGGGATCTTAACAAAATCTCAAACAGCTAACCTATGCAAAGCAGTGAGCTAGATATGGAAAGAAAATTCATAGCCCAAGTTAGATCCCACTTACAATTGAAATCAGTACAACAGTGCAGTAATATCCTTCTCCAAAGGGTATGGACACAACAATGCTCACAGGCAAAGGCACACTAAAGCTAAGGCTGTGAAGTTTAAAATCGTGGTGACGAAGGTCACTGAAGTCTTTCCTAAAGACCTCTTTATAAAGAGACTTCCAAGAGGTGTAGAAGAATTCATCAAGACCCAATAGAAATGTGTGTAGGCAGCATGGATGCAACTCAGAGTGAAACGGGCTGAAACTGTTGTCAATTGTGAGCATTTGAAATCTTGCTTCTCATAAGCTTGGACTCTAATAAGAGCTTGTATACATGGCATGGGTCAATTGCATGGATCACATGTGGATTTATTATGGTATCACTCTATGCTCACAGTGAAAACTTGGCAGTAATACAATCGTTATTTGACATCATATTTGTCTTGATTATTTGCTTCGCTTAAATCTTCCGTCTTGGAATTTCTCAAGAACTTCTGTAGTTGTGACATTGCTTTCGAAACCCTTCGACATCTTTGGTGAACCCGACGTGAAAGCGTCGCAGAAATTACAGGAAGGGAGATACTTCAGCCTCTATTTCAGCCTCTTCTACAATTCCAGCTGCGTCTACTTCAGCTCCATCAATGACTGCTGCGTCAAGTACTTCAACAGAGGATCTAAAGTAGATTTTGCAGAATATGTCCATGTATATGCACCTCCAAAATCAGTAGACACAATTGTATATGCAGCAGCAGCAACAATTACATCAACAACAGTTGTCTCAGCAAAGGCAACTCTATTCGGAGCAGGAGAATGCAAACAGCGCGACTAAGGCCAATAGAAGCAGTTGAGAATGAGAAGAAGCTATTTGACGGCCGAAATGTTTCAACATATTTGAAGACATATGAGATCAAGATGGGGGTTTTCGGAGTTCCAGCTGGACTTATGAGTAAGTACTTCCTTCGTCTTGTCACACCCGCTTTGAGGGCAAAAGTGACCGATCTTTTTATTCAAAATACACATTGGCAAGATTTTAAAAAGGCCCTGAAAGAAGAGTATTTCCTTGAGGACTTTGGTATGGCTACTCGGCGGTCATTCCGAGAGTGGGTCTACATGCCAAACAAAGGTCTAACTGCTTCAGAGTTGATTCGAGAATTTGAGGAGAGGTATAGTCAGCTTGATGCCATTGAACAAAGAGCATTGGATGTTGAAAAAGTTGACCTTTTCTTGCAAGCTGAAGATCCTGCTCTTCAAGAAGAATTGGGTGAGCTTCTTGAGGATCGCACGAAGCCTATGGGTCTTAAAACAGATTGGCAGAATGCTCAGGATGCAGGCTCAACTTTGACCAAGAGGAGGATATGGAAGACTCGCCTACAGAATGGTTCCATGACACCTACACCATCATCAGCTCCTATGCCTGCTTCTATCCCTGTTATTTCTTCTCCTCCTCAGCCAGTTTCTTGGCCTATGCTAGTGCCTACTGTTTCCACTCCACCTATTCCTCCTGTTCCACAACCGATGCCTACACCTTCTGCTCCAAAACCATCCGCTCCATCGGTGCCTAATTCTCTTGATGACATAATCAAAGGCATAACAGATTTGACACTGGAGTCAGTCAAAGCCGAGTTGGTGGGAAAGTTGAAAGAGCAGTTTTCTTCGACTGCGCCTACTACTTCTTCTAGTGCTCCTATTGCTCCTAGGACTGCTCCTAGTGCACCTAGGAGAGACCGGAGATGTATTTGGTGCGATAGTACGGACCATCAGCATTGCAGGGATTGTGAATCTTTTCAGGATGCAAGGAGGAAGAATTTGGTATATTGGGAGCAAGATGGTAAGATTTGGTTGACTGAGACAGGAGCTCCACTTGCTACCAACTTTGGTAAAGGTGGAATGAAGAAGTTAGTGGATGATATGGCTGCGCGTACTTCTTATGTGACAGCTAGAGGTGATGCTTCTGCATATGGAGTCCAGATTGAGAAGGGATCAGAGACTCAGTCAGCACTATGGACTTATGCTATGGAGACTGCAAACAAGGGAAAAATTCAGCAAACTGTTTTGACTAGTGCAGGCTCTAGCATCAGATCAGAGACAGGTTGGGATTCGCATGTTGACAGGTACTCTATTTACGCTTATTTGGCTAAGTCTCAGGGAGCAGATGCATTTGTTGAGGAGAAGCGTAAGAGGGATGAAGAAAATCCAAGTGCAACTAAGAAGACTAGAGGGGGTGAGTTTGTTACTCCACCTACTACAGGACCGTCTTCAAGACCAGGGCCAGATCGACATATGGAAGATGCTCAAAAGAGAGAAAAGAGGCAAGAGCCTAGAGAGAGAAAGCAACCAGGGTTTAGATTGATGTCCGATATTGAGACATCTACAGACATGAAGAAAATCTTTAATGACAAGATACTTGGCAGTGAGGTGACTTTCACTATTTCTGAGATTTTGGGCATCTCGAAAAGAGAGTTTCAGGATCAGTTTCAGGAGGTTTTGAAGAGGAAAAGACATGCATTGTCTACCACTGATACACAAGGAGTTTTGATTGGGGAGTTGGATGAGGATGAGGATGAGGTTATGGTTGATAATGCTTCTGTTTTTCCGCAGGTAGAGAAGAGGGTTCAGTCTATGCATTATGCTGAAATTGATGAGCCTGTCTTGATAGCGCGTAGTCACTTTTCGCGGAGCCATTGGGCTAGGGCAACTACAGAGACGATGGTAAAGATTGGAGGGTGCCTTATGTTGCATTGGTGGATCATGGTTCAGAGATTAATCTCATAGTTCGTGGAGTTTATGAGAGTAACAGATGGCCTATGGATGTAGAGCATGGGTGGCGTATGAGAGCCGCCAATAACACTGCAGGTGATTTGTATGCTGCATGTACCAGTGTCAGGGTTTCTATTGGTGATGTAGAGGAGGATTTTCATTTCTTTGTGCAGGATTCATGCTCTTATCCTATAATTCTTGGACAGCCATTCATCACAGAGATGCGCATGGAAACAAAGGTCATGGATGATGGATCTGCTTATGCACGGATTCGCAGTAAAGATGGCATGAGAGCAGTTTAGTTTATGACTGTATGTGTGAACCATGTTAGAAACAGGGATACTCTCAAAGATGCACCTTTGCCCACTGTGAGGGATTCGGGTTTTCACTAGGTACCGCCGTTTCGCGAGACGACGGTGGTACAGAGCAGAGGAGATTGGAGTTCTCGCCTCCTAGCAACGGTGTTTTCTCCTCCGGTTTTGTTGGGATTTCAGCAAACAGTTCAAAGAGCTATCAGAAGACTTCTAGGTTGCCTAGAGCTGCCAGGCAGTATATATGCAGGAAGGAGAAAAATTTGAAAAATGCAGGAATTTTGGAGGATGATGAGCACATAGATGGGATGTATGATAGTGTGATTTGTGCAGATATGATGACAGAGATGGGAGATATGCTGAAAACTGATATGCAGAATTGTCACAGTAATGTATTAGTGCAGTCCCTGGACATGTTTCATGAAATTGTAGATTTTGTGTCACAGATTGAGTCAGAGGCTGAGGTAACTCAGCAAAGAGTGTTAATTGCTGAAGAAATTCAGCAAACAGAGTTTCCAGCTGGTTATGATCAGCTTTCAGAGATACAGAGGGCTGAAAACTTTCAGCCAACAGAGTTTACTGCTGAAGTATTTCAGCATCGAGAGTTTAGGGTTGTTTCTATGCAGTCCATAGAGCAAAGGGCTGAGGATATTCAGCCATTGAAGTGCAGAATTGCTGATTTACAGCAAGATTTGAGTAATGCAGAAGAGCATAATGAAGCCAGGGTTGACACGAAATACAAAACTGTGGATAAGAAGGTGAAGCCGGTTGCTGTACCGCTTCCACCTGACAGTGATCAGCAAATAGAGAGGGCTGCTAAACAGCCAATTTTGAGGAATCCGGAGCATATTGGTCATAAATTTTCAGCAGAGACTCTTGTTGAATTGAAAATTGGAAATGGTGATTTCTTGCTACCCATAGAGAAGCAATGCTTTCAGGAGATGCTTGAGCGACATGGAAGGGGATTTGCTTTTTTTCCGCATGAGATTGGATGTGTGAATCCTGATATTATTGCTCCTATGGTCATTTTTACTATTCCTCATATTCCATGGAATCTCCGACCTATTCCAGTGCCTAAAGCACACCTGCCAAAGTTGATTGATTTATTGAATGAGAAAATCAGAATGGGAATTCTTGAGCCTTCATCTGCACCATACTCAAACAGGTGGTTTACAGTTCCAAAGAAGAATGGTACTCTCCGATTTATTCAGGATATGCAGCCAGTGAACAGAGTTACTATCAGGAATGCTGGTATAGGTCCAGTTGTGGATGAATTTGCAGAAGCATTTGCTGGACGTGCCATCTATTCTTTAGGTGATTTCTATTCAGGATATGATCAGTTTCAGTTGGCTTTGGAAAGCAGGGACATAACCATCATGAGAACTCCTATTGGGATTGTCAGGATGTGTACCTTGCCTCAAGGTGCCACTAATTCTGTTGCGCATATGATGAATGCCATGCATAAGGTCCTTCGTGATTATATACCTCAGCTTACCATGCCTTTCTTGGATGATGTGCCCATTAAAGGGTGTGCAGAAGAAGAGAAGAATGAGAGTCTAAATGAGCAGGGATGCAGATACTTTGTGGCTGATCATATTTCAGCATGTGAGAAGATTTTGGCCAGGTTAGAAGAAGTGAACTTGACACTTTCAGGGCAAAAATCTGTTTTTGGAGTGAATGAGGTTGTCATTGTTGGACATATGTGTGGATATTATGGCAGGAAACCCTCACCTGATAAGGTGAATGCTATAGGCAAGATTGCGGAGTATTGTTCTACCACTTCAGAGGTACGGAGATTCATTGGAGCTTGTGTGTTTTATATGATTTGGATACCTCATTTTGCACACATAGCAGATTGTTTATATTAGCTGCTTCGAAAGGGGCAGAAATTCTATTGGGATGAGAGCCACACTACAGCTATGCGGAAATTGAAGAAGTTATTGCAGAATGCTCCTACTCTCAGGAAAGCGGATTATAATTGTGAAAGGCCTATTGTATTGACAGTTGACACTAGTCCAATTGGCATAGGTTGGGCTGTGGGTCAAGATGATGCAGATGCAAATAGGTATGCTATTCGGTTTGGGGCGAAAGTCCTAAACGAGAGACAGAGGAGATATCCGCAAATCAAGAGGGAGCTATTGGGGATTGTCACGGCTCTCAAATGTGACAAGGAGTACTTTATTGGAGCTTCAGTTGTGGTAGAGACAGATTGCTTGCCATTGATTGGTATGATCACGAGTTGCTCTACTCCGGATATAGCTATGTTGAGATGGATTGCATACATCAAGTCATTAAATCCGGAATTTAAACACATAGCAGGGAAGGATAATCCAGTGGCAGATATGTTGTCTAGAGCCAGATATGATGATGAGGAGACTCTACTTGCAGAAGAGGATGATGCAAAAATTTCAGCCACTATGGTTGATCATGTTTGTCATGTCTATGATATTGTGGCTTTCATAGAAGAACTCTATATTGGAGATTGGTTGGAGATTGGCAGGTACCTTAGTACACTAAGCAAAAGAGATGAATGGACAGATGAAGAGTTCAAGAAGATCAGAAGGAAAGCCTATGGTTATTTTCTCAAGGACGGATTTCTTTGGAAGCATCCGAAGAAAAGAGGCGGATTACCTTTGCGGGTTGTCTGCAATAGAGAGACACAATTACACATGATGAGGGAGTTTCATGAGAGTCCTTGGGCTGGTCATAGAGGAGTGTGGGCTACTTATGAGAAAATTAAGGAGAAATATTGGTGGAAAGGCATGTATAGAGATGTTTCTCACTTTGTTGAGACTTGCAGAGACTGCCAGATGTATTCGGTAGTGCGTCATCGAGATGAGCTTCATCCGACCTATCCGCTATGCATTCATTATAAGTGGGTAGTTGATTTGGTTACCATGCCTATGGGTCTATGGCAGATGAGATACATTGTTTTGGCTAGAGAGGATGTTACCAATCATGTTGAGGGCAGATCTTTGAGAACGAAGACCACTAGTGCAGTGTGTAAGTTCTTATTGGAAGAAATTTTCTGCAGGTATGGTTGTGTGGGTAAGATCACTGCAGATCGTGGTGAATTGGATGCAGATGAAGCTAGGGAGTTTTCTCTCAGCTAGGAATCAAGTTGGCTCTAACTACAGCATATAATCCAGAAGGAAATGGGAAGAGTGAAAGAGGGCATCCGTCGATAGTGAAAGCATTAGCCAAAGCATGCAGAGGACGGATTGGAGACTGGCCGAGACTTCTACCATTTGCTTTGTGGGCTGATCGTACGACTCATAGTGTTACCACAGGATATATGCCTGCAGAGTTGATGTATGGTCAGAAACCTGTTATGCCGACTGAGACTTGTGCTTTGACTTGGTCAGTTTTACCTTGGCAAGAGGATTTGACGAGAGAGGAGCTTTTAGCTCTTCGGATTCGACAGTTGGAGAGAAGACCAGAGGATATTCAGCTAGCTATTGACAGGTTGAAGGTTGCTAGACTAAGAAATAAGGACAGGTTTGACAGCAGGCATCGCTTGCGGCCTAGAGCAATAGAAGAGGGAGATTGGGTATTGGTCTTTGATAGCAGCCTTGAAAATCAGCATACTGCACTTCGGAAGATGGTGAAAAGATGGTTTGGGCCGTACATAGTCAGACATGTCTTTGATAATGCAACATATGAGCTGACAGAATTGGATGGGACAATGCTTAGAGTGCCTATTGTTGGAAAAAGAATCAAGATTTTCAAGAAAAGAGATGATGAAGATTATGCATTGGAAGAATTTGCAAGAGAACAACGAGAAGAAACTCCAATGGAAGAGACAGATGATATGACAGATAATCTTGTTGATATACCGGAAATGCATAATGAAGAGATTGATATGTTTGTGGAACTTGATGATAATGATCATGGGTAGTTGGCCCATCTGGAGGATGCGCAGGATTAGAGGGGGTGGATGTCGTATTGCTGCGCATTCGAGGTATGAAAACCACCCAAAAGTTGTGTGTGATTTGATACTTTGTACATACTTAGTTGTTGTGTTTACATTTATTTTCTACGTATGAGTATAATGGGGAGGAGTTGGAGGCATAGTGGTGAGCATGATGAGATGCTTTCAGCCTATGTTGAGCAAGGTCAAGTGGAAAGCACAACTGATACTGGTGAACGTGTTACACGTATTCGTTCAGGACCTTTGCCTTCTCCTTCTCCAGCTACATCAAAAATACCTAATGATACCAAGCCTCCACATCCAGGAGTTGGGAAGAAGGAGCCCAAGCATATTGGACGCTTTGATGTTTTCGAGGATGACCCAGATCAAGACAGTACAGATTCACCTCATGGGATCAAGAGCTTGCAGCAACAGAAAGGAGAAGAGAAAGAGACTGTTGCAAAAGATGATGACGAGATCCTTTTTGAAAGAGACCTTGAAGGCCTTAGAGTAATTCATCATCATGGACATATTCACCGAGATGTCAAGGCAGGGAATATTCTTGTTGATGGAAATGGTGCTGTGAAACTTGGGGACTTTGGTGTTTCTGCTTGCATGTTTGATACTGGTGACAGACAACGATCAAGGAACACTTTCGTTGGAACCCCATGCTGGATGGCACCTGAGGTTATGGAGCAAGTTCATGGGTATGATTTCAAGGCTGATATTTGGTCCTTTGGGATCACAACCTTGGACCTAGCACATGGGCATGCCCCCTTCTCAAAGTACCCTCCTATGAAGGTACTTTTGATGACCTTACAAAATGCCCCTCCAGGGCTTGACTATGAGAGAGACAAAAGGTTTTCAAAGTCATTCAAAGAGATGATAGCAATGTGTTTGGTGAAAGATCCTACAAAACGTCCAAGTGCAGAGAAATTGCTCAAGCACTCTTTCTTCAAGCATGCTCGCTCTGCTAAATACGTTGCTCGAACAATATTGGATCCTCTTCCTCCTCTTTGGGAACATGTGCATGACTTGAAGATGAAAGATGCCACACGTCTAGCTCAAAAGAAAATGCCGTATGGGGAGCAAGAAGAGAGGTCTCAGAATGAGTACAAGCGAGGTGTTAGCGGCTGGAATTTTGATTTAGAAGACATGAAGGCACAGGCTGCTCTGGACGATGTTGAAGTTACTGCTGTGAAGGAAGAGCTATTTTTAAAGGAAGGTGAGAAGAAAACCATGGATGCCTTGGCAGCTTCAGGCTTGCGAGCATTACGGTATGCACGGGAAGTTGAAAAGGTGGAGGCCGCTTTTCTGCGTGTGGTATGCTATGAAAAGGAAGAGTGGCTAAAAAGGGGCTGCTTTCCCTCGAAATTCTGCGACTGGGACCATGGGTGCTTTTCTGGTTCTGGGAGGGAAGCCAATTTAGGGGGAAAAACGAAAGGGATCGACTGTTGTCAAGCGAGGGAGGGCCTATGAGTACTGGGAGCGATGCATAGATCAGCCTATTGTTTGATATGAAGTTTCTCTAAACCGCAATGGAACTACAGGCCATTCTTATCGGGAAGTATATTTGCAGGAAGCAATCTGGATGGAGGACAGGAACGACGTGAATTGAACAGGATTAGAGGGGAATGTATTTCTCAGTCGACGAAGGGGGAGTTTGTCCCGAATCCTTGCGAGACAGTTTAATGGATCTTTGCCTTCATCGACGTATAACAGGGGCCAAAGCATCGTTATTTTTTCACTTGAGAATCGTGGAACCAGGCAAATGCAGATGGAGATTTTTCCAAAGCTGAGGAGTGCTATTCGCGTGGTGCTAGGAGTGTCTCCCAGTGAATTCGTCTGTTTCGTTTCTTTTTCATCTTCTAGAATCATGAAGCTCCTCTGTTCCAACAGTGAAGAAGCTCTAGGCCTTAGCCTGAATTCCGTGATTTGGTGAAGGAGTGTCTCTCAAAGTGAAACTTCACAGAGCTGTATTAGAGCCTTTGCGTGCTGTCAAGATGTCACCTTTCGTGTTGAAAGCAGAGCTGAAATTGTCAAGGCTGCGAAACGGAGAAGAACTCTATTGAATATTCATCTGGAGGTGCCATGGGAACAACATGGAATCGAGATGCTTCTGTTGCAACTGTCATGATCACCTTGCTCACAGACTTCAATTTCAATCTGGAATGATCGTTCTGGACAGCAGCTTTTCTAAGGTCACAGAAGTTGCGCGCTAGAGAGCATATTTGAGGCACGACCTGGGAAGAAGGAAGGGAGAGACAGCCGTGCTGAAGATAGATACAAAGCAGAGGCCACATAAATTTGATTGCATAAATAGACAGCAGGAAGTGGTGCGCAGATCGGTCGCAGTATGCTCACGTAGTGAATCCTGGAAGGTCCCCAAGAACAATGAACTCTACCTTTTTGCACAAAAAACAATGTAAAAGCATGAACGACAAGAAGCAAGAGACCAATTGGGTTCAATATCCCCCCATGCCTTGTGTGAGCGCTTCACAAAGCATGTATTTTTATGTATATTTCCATCTTCATGCTCAATAATAGCCCAATTTACAAAAATATGACAAGCTTTTAGCTTTTGAGTTTGCTTTCTACAAAAATAGGAAAATAAAGCTAATGGACGGTGCCCATAGAGTTTGGCACGCCCAATCTCAATGTCCAAATAGAAATAACATATCCGTGCGCATAGGCGCATACAAAATAATAATCAATAATGAATGTCTCAATAGACATAACAAAATATAGGCGTGGCGCCTATCAAAATATAATCCAAAGGTCGAATACTCGCTAGACTCCAATGCTTTCCTCCGCCACTGCTGCTATCTCTACACATCAACTGAAGCATTCACAATCGTTAGTAAAATAATACAATTAAACCGACAAAAGTGAATACCTAGCAGTCTTCAGCTACATAAATAAATCAACTGGTTAGAAATAAATCCTAACCTTAATTTATTATGAGTGCGCACTCTAAACTCATAAACGTTTATTAATTTAATATGCATTTTGCGGAATCACCCGCTATGGAATCACCCACGTACACACTAAATTAATGAAACGCCCGAAAAGGACAGGTGTCCCCATCAACTTCTCGCACAAAGAATCCTCTTTGTGTATGAGCCCCGGTCATCTACGTTTACGGAATCCACTGTAAAACCTCACGGAATCCACCGTGGCACGGAATCCACCGTGGAATATGCCTCCTGGCATCATACCCCCGGGGTGGGATAGCAATTGACCTCAATTGCTATTAGCTCAATGTGGAACTAACAGAGTGGGGAAAGCATTTAAGTCTCTAGCGTGCATCCATTGTGCTTCCTCTACAGGATGGTTCTTAAATTTTACTAGATATCTAGAATACCTTCGGCCAGTTCTAGTGGTCATGTAGTCAGTGTCTATGATGGCTTCTGGTTCAAGTATTTCAGTCTCTTCCTCTAATAAAGGTGGGTTTTCATAAACAGGGTGGATAGGTAATTGGCCTCTAAAGGGTCTCAATAAACTAATATGAAATGTATTGTGAATTTTCCAATGAGATGGTAATTCTAACTTGAATGCATTATCATTAATCTTATGAATAATTCTAAATGGTCCATAGAATCTAGGAGCTAATTTGACAACTGGATGTCTATCTACACTTTGCAGTCTACATTTTTCTATTCTAAGCCAAACATAATCATCAACTTTGAAATTCATGGCTTGCCTTTTCTTGTTGGCATGTTTGGTATATGATTGTTGGGCTTTAGCAATCATATCCTTAACCTCATCAAAAATACTGCTATGCATAGTAGCAATATTATCAGCACTCTGAATTCTATTAGACAAAGATGCAATAGGTGTAGATAATCTATATCCATAAATGACTTCAAAAGGTGCTTTCTTTGTAGATGTGTGCGGTGTATTGTTATATGCAAACTGTAATAAATGCAAATGAGTGTCCCATGTCTGAGGTTTAGAGATAGTATATGCACGTAAAAGATCTAGAATGGTGCTGTTTGTGGCTTCTGTTTGTCCATTTGTTTCTGGATGAAATGCAGATGAGAAATCAATCTTTGTGCCTAGATTTGCAAACAGTGTTATCCAAAAATTGTTACAAAATCTAGAATCACGATCTGAAATAATCACTTTTGGCAATCCATGGTTAGTAAAAACAGTTTTCAAAAATAACTGTGCTGCTTGTGATGCTGTTAAAGTTTTCTTACATGGAATGAAATATGCTTGCTTACTAAATCTATCTACAATTGTTCAAATCATGTCATGGTTAGATTTAGTATTTGGTAAACCAGTAATGAAATCTATAGATATATGTTCCCAAGGTTTAGATGGAATAGACAAAGGCATTAGTAATCCATATTGTTTACCATGATGTCTCTTTATTCTTTGACAAATCAAACATTCAGAAACGAAATTAGATACATCTGCATCCATATGCGACCAATAAAAATCTTCAGTTAACATGCGTAATGTAGATATGATACCTCTATGACCTTGATATGGGGGACAATGAATTTCATTCAAAACAAAAGATCGGAATGGAATAGTAACACACAGTCTCTTTTCAAAAAACATAAATCCATCATTATATGACAATGAATCAACAGGAATGAAATTATTTTGAACTAATTTATTCCTATCAGAATGAAAAGTAATATCCTGGTGATATGTATCTTTCATAGCAATCAAAGAATCAAAAGATATGACAGAAATATTATGAATTTCAGGTCTTCTACTCAATGCATCAGCAACTACATTTTCTTTTCCAGGTTGGTATTGAATGATAGGATGAAAACTTTGAATGAAGGAAGCCCATTTGATATGACGGTCAGAAATTTGGGGTTGGCTAAGTAGATGTCTAATGCTTTGCTGGTCGGTCTTTATCATGAATTCTGAACCCATTAAATAGTGCTTCCACTGTTTTAATGCTTGTACAACTGCTAATAGTTCTTTGTCATAAGTGGAATATTTGAGCTCAGAGGGTTTCAGCTTAGAACTAGAATATGCTATTGGATGATTGTCTTGCATTAGTACGGCTCCTATTCCTGGTCCGCTAGCATCGGTCACAACTAGAAAGAATGGTCTATTAAAGTTAGGCAATTGTAGAATTGGGGCATTGGTTAATGCACGTTTCAGTAAGTCAAAGGATTTCTGCTGAGTTTCAGTCCATTGATAAACAATTCCTTTCTTAAGAAGTTTGGTTAATGGTAAAGCAAGTAATGAAAAATTACGTACAAACTTCCTATAGAAACTAGCAAGACCAAGGAATGAGCGTAACTCATGCACGTTTTTAGGAACACGCCAATGCAATATTGCATCAATTTTCTTAGGATCAACTTTAATTCCTTCTTTTGATACAATATGACCTAAATACTCAATTTCTGTCTTAAAGAATTCACTCTTTTCAGGATTTGCAAACAATTGATTTTCTTTCAGTAATTGAAAAACTAATGATAAATGCTCATAATGCTCGTTTTCACTTTGACTAAACACCAAAATATCATCAAAGAAAACAATCACACAGTACTGATATTTTAAAAAGATACGGTTCATCATTCTACTGAAAGTAGCAGGTGCATTAGTAAATCCGAACGGCATTACTAAGAATTTGTAATGGCCAAACTGTGTTCTGAATGCAGTCTTAAATATGTCAGATTTATCTAGCCTCACCTGATGATATCCAGACTTAAGGTTAATTTTACTAAATATAGAAGATCCTTGCAGTTTGTCCATAAGGTCATCAACTCTAGGTATAGGATACCTATTCTTTACAGTGATCTTATTTAATGCTCGGTAGTCAATACACATACGATAAGTATTATTCTTTTTCTTGACTAAGAGTACAGGTGCACCAAATGGAGAACTGCTAGGTCGAATTAAGCATCTATTTAGTAATTCTTCAACTTGACTCTGGATTTCTTTTTGCTCTATTTGATTGTGCCTATATGGTGCTTTGCAAGGTGGTTGTGTGCCAGGGATTAAATCAATCTTATGGTCTTCTGGACGTGAAGGTGGTAAACCTGGTGGTAGGTCTTCTGCAAAACAGTCCTTAAAATATGCAAGAAATTCCTTATGCCTAGGGTGCATATGATTTTCCTTTGCGTGCAATTCATTCACCCAAATGAGATATGATTTAGTACTCTTGCGTAGTGCACATTTTGCTTGAGTATGCGAAAGCAGTGGAAAAATATTAGATGCATGCATACCATATAATGTAATAGATTTTCCTTGAAAATTAATATTCATTGTGTGCGTGGAATAATCTATATTTGGGTTATGCTGGTATCTCCAAGGCATTCCTAAAATAATGTCGCTTGACTGTAATGGGACAACTAAGAAATTTCTTCTTTCAATATATGAACCAATTTGAATCTCTAAATCTTGTACTTCTTGTGTGCCATTGTACCTAGTGCCTAAAAATGCAGCTTTTATGCGATAATGCGTAGGTACAGTCTGTAATTTCAATTCCTTTACCAATTTTGCTGAAATAAAGTCATGAGAACTACCGTCATCATGCAAGATAGTTCTTTCCTTTCCATGCACCAAACATTTCATAGTCAACAATGAATGTGGATTAGGCATACCTGGTAAAGTGTCGGAAGTAGTAGTAGTAGTATCATCCTCATCTTCAGTGAAATCTGGCATATCCTCATGCTCGTCTTCGTCCATGGCTCCAAGATAGTTGATATGTGCTGGTGGCTTCTTTGAATGACAATTTGCTGTGAGATGCCCTGGCTGGTGACATTTATAGCATACTATTGGCTTGGCTTTGGTTACATTATTTGCAATGGCTGGAAGTCTGGGTACATTTGGATTTGCTTGCGGAATAGGCTTAGGATTTGGATTGACATTGGATGGTAATGCAGGTGGTTTAGCCCAATTCTTGCGGAAAGATGGTGAAGAGAAACGACCTGGATTAAACCTTCTAAAATTGGAATTGAATTGTTTAGATCCATAGTTACCATTGGCTTGGAATTGCTGTGATCGTATGTCTCTTCCGCGTAACTTATCTTCAGTGTCGTGAGCTAGTGAGATGGCGTCTTCAAGGGTAGCAGGCTTGAACATGTTCACTTCAGCGTAGTAATGTCCAAGGAGTCCAAACATATACTTCCACTTATGTGTCGTCTCTGGTACGTCTTCAAGCATGCGTAGCTGTAGGAGTGCATTCCAAAAACGCTCTGTATATTGTGGAATAGGCTCACGATCCCGTTGTTGAAGTAAATCCCATTGCTTGATAGCCTTCTCATGAAATTGCGGTGGAAGAAAATTCTGCATGAACTTCTTCTTGAAATCTTCCCAAGTAGCAGGACATTCTATGCTCTTGCGTACTACAGTCCACCAAAGTGATGCTCTGTCTATCAGATGATTAGTAACACACTTGATTTTATCTTTTTCTGGATAAGTTTCCTCATGGAAATAGTCATCAAACTGGCTAATGAATGATAAAACAGTCTTTCCTTCTCGTATGCCATTGAAAGTGTGAAATTTGAAACTTCGTTTACTTATCTTTGATTCCTTGCGAATGGTTTGTGCTTCAAGAGTGGCGTCGATGGTACGTCGAATCAAATCTTCAGCTTGAGGTTCTTCTTTGTCGGTGGACGCTCTTTGCAATTTTGTCAATTGCGCTTGCAATGCTTGCCTAGCCCTTCGCTCTTCTTCCAATTGTAACATGATTAGATCCAGCTTTTGTTCCATGGTAGGCTCAGGTAGGTCGTCTTCAGTCATAGGATCATCCATATGTGGTGTCGTCATCCTGTAAAACTCAATAAACCTTTCTCACTCAAAATCAGGTTAGCGGGATGAGCGTAGCTCAAATTCGGGGTTACAAGGCTATGTATTTTTGGGTATTTCTTTCTCAATTTTCAGAAAATCTGCAATATTTCCGTCTTCGTTTGCTGGAAGTACTTCAACGAACTTGTAGATAGGTAGAACATCTTGCCACGAACAACTTTCCAGCTCAGAGTTTTTGCGTAGGAACAAGCCTTCTAGGAGTTTTGAGCACTAGTCAGTTCTGACTCCAGTTGACTAGTCTGACTTGCAGAGTTGCAGACTTAGCCGACTTGCAGAGTTGCAGACTTGCAGAACTTAGGCCGACTTGATGAACTTGCAGGACTTGATTCCACTTGACTTGCAAAACTTGACTTCTGATGCGCAGGACCCGGAGTTTGGTGACTTTGTTGCCCTGTGTGACTTGCAGAAAGCTTAGCTTGACTTAGGTGATTAAGCTTTAAAAGGTTAAGATGGCTGTCGACTGATTTCGTGGGGGGAGGGGGGGCATTTTTCGTGACGGCGCGAAAAATGCGGGCCTCCTCTGATAGCTCGATGTGAAGTTTGAAGCTTTTTAAGCTTCTTAAGCTTCTTCTAAGCTTAACTTAAGCTTAAACTTATGAGAAATAAGAGATGAAATTTTTGTTTTCTCATTGTATAACCACGACTTGATGAAGGAGATGGATGTGTGGTCCTCCGCCTGCACAGCCTGGTCCTTCGCGATCTGACAGTAGAAACATGGGTTCTTGATCACCAAAAGTCTGTCTGTATCGACGGTTCGCGACGAGATTGACTGTAGAGCCCGATCGTTCCTGGAGCTCCGCCTTCGCTCAAAATTGGTAGCGATTGGAAGCTCTTGATCTTAGCTCCGCTCTGATACCACTGGTGTGCAGATCGGTCGCAGTATGCTCACGTAGTGAATCCCGGAAAGTCCCCAAGAACAATGAACTCTACCTTTTTGCACAAAAAACAATGTAAAAGCATGAACGACAAGAAGCAAGAGACCAATTGGGTTCAATCTCCCCCCATGCCTTGTGTGAGCGCTTCACAAAGCATGTATTTTTATGTATATTTCCATCTTCATGCTCAATAATAGCCCAATTTACAAAAATATGACAAGCTTTTAGCTTTTGAGTTTGCTTTCTACAAAAATAGGAAAATAAAGCTAATGGACGGTGCCCATAGAGTCTGGCACGCCCAATCTCAATGTCCAAATAGAAATAATCCGTGCGCATAGGCGCATACAAAATAATAATCAATAATCAATGTCTCAATAGACATAACAAAATATAGGCGTGGCGCCTATCAAAATATAATCCAAAGGTCGAATACTCGCTAGACTCCAATGCTTTCCTTTTCCACTGCTGCTATCTCTACACATCAACTGAAGCATTCACAATCGTTAGTAAAATAATACAATTAAACCGACAAAAGTGAATACCTAGCAGTCTTCAGCTACATAAATAAATCAATTGGTTAGAAATAAACCCTAACCTTAATTTATTATGAGTGCGCACTCTAAACTCATAAATGTTTATTAATTTAATATGCATTTTGCGGAATCACCCGCTATGGAATCACCCACGTACACACTAAATTAATGAAACGCCCGAAAAGGACAGGCGTCCCCATCAACTTCTCGCACAAAGAATCCTCTTTGTGTATGAGCCCCGGTCATCTAAGTTTACGGAATCCACCGTAAAACCTCACGGAATCCACCGTGGCACGGAATCCACCGTGGAATATGCCTCCCGGCATCAGGAAGTAACATTTTCCCTTCAAAACCAGATAGGCCACTCTCCAAAGGGTAATCCTAAGGGCTCTTAACAAAATCTCAAACAGCTGACCTATGCAAAGCAGTGAGCTAGATATGGAAAGAAACTTCATAGCCCAAGTTAGATCCCACTTACAATTGAAATCAGTACAACAGTGCAGTAATATCCTTCTCCAAAGGGTATGGACACAACAATGCTCACAGGCAAAGGCACACTAAAGCTAAGGCTGTGAAGTTTAAAATAGTGGTGAGGAAGGTCACTGAAGTCTTCCCTAAAGACCTCTTTATAAAGAGACTTCCAAGAGGTGTAGAAGAATTCATCAAGACCCAATAGAAATGTGTGTAGGCAGCATGGATGCAACTCAGAGTGAAACAGGCTGAAACTGTTGTCAATTGTGAGCATTTGAAATCTTGCTTCTCATAAGCTTGGACTCTAATAAGAGCTTGTATACATGGCATGGGTCAATTGCATGGATCACATGTGGATTTATTATGGTATCACTCTATGCTCACAGTGAAAACTTGGCAGTAATACAATCATTATTTGACATCATATTTATCTTGATTATTTGCTTCGCTTAAATCTTCCGTCTTGGAATTTCTCAAGAACTTCTGTAGTTGCGACAGCGCTACTTGGAGTAGGAGGACGCTTGGGTGCCAGGGGGGCTCTAGCTATAAATCCCTCGCCTTTCGGGCCCTACACAAGAGGCCAACGTGACTCAAGATTGGATCTTGAGGCCTGCATACTAGTCTACGAGAAGAATCTTGGATTAGTAATCCTTGTGGATTGCTGGATAGACTTCGGGTGGATTATGGATTAGCCTATGGCCTGGACTTTATAAATGTATTCCAAAGATAAATATGATAACCTATTGAAAAGAAACTTGTTTGACACTTTTTTTCTATGTCAAGTGCTAAGATTATGTGAAGGAACCGGTGCCTAACGGTCCGTCCTACGGATGGGTGGTCCCAGTTGGCTGGGAACTTTTCTCAATCACGATGGACAGCAATGAGATCTTCTTAAAGGAAATGAATAGCAAGGGCGCTGACCCAGAGTCTAGGTTATAATAATCCTGGTTTATGCTGTTTTAGGGGAATGGAATGAGACCATGCCTTACGGCAGAGAGGTTGAGCCTTGCATCCCTCTCGCTTCCCATTCTCCTTGAACCAAGTGTAGCATGAATCCGCTTCAGCCCTGGCATTTCTACGTAAAGTAGTTCGCTCGGGGTTCGACACTAGTTGCCGTTTAGGAAATGACCATTAGGAGAAACCCTGATTCAGGTCAGTCCTAAGTGGGAGCGGTCAAAATACTTCTGCTACGTGGCAGACGCGAAAAGTCCTAGATCGCAAACCCCATGATATTCCATGGGAATGCCGAGCGGAGCTTTCTAGACCTCCTTTCCAATGGACTGCTGAGACGTGTCCTGAAGGGAACAGGTGGACATGTTACATCCTCACTATCATCTTCCTCATTAGAACTATCACTCTCCTCATCTTCTTCTTCTTCACTGTCATCCTCATTCACTTGTTTTTTTCTTGAAGACATATCAAATTTCTTTGGTACTCCCCTTCGATCATACATTATTATGATACATTTTCTACAATCTTGAATTGCTCTTGCTATCCTAAGCCAAGGTCTACCCAGTATAAGCGGAAAAGCTTTCAACCCTACTAACATAACATGACAATTAATTTTCATAGACACACCATAAGCCTTCACTTCCAAATTTTGAATGATACCCAAGTACTTGACTTTAGCATGATTAGCAAGCTTGATTCGAAACTTTGATCCTTCAATAATTCAAAGTCCAAACTGCTCAACACAAGCTTGAGTAATCACACTAATTTGTGCTCCTCCATCAATATATGCTTCATCTATGTTCTGATTCTTATGCCAAGGATCAACATTAGGACAAATATGAGGTAATTCTTCAATACTCAAAACTCTCACTATTCCTTTCTTTTCATCCTTATACTTCGGATTTACTAATTTCTTCCATTGTTTTCTCATCTTAGGACACAACTCCATCAACTAGGCAAATATATATTTACTTTCTTACCGATCATATCCTTTTTAAGGTCATAGTCACTCTCTCCTTCCCCCAATGGAATATTAGTAGCATAATAATGTTTTCTAGGGCTACGCTCTCAATTTATTTCCTTCTCTCTTCTCCCCTCTCTTTGTTTTTCTACCTCTTCGCTCACCATCCTTACTAGTTTCAAGTTCATCTCTCTCAGCATCTCTTTCTTTTAATTGTAGGCATTACATTAACTATTTTATTTTCTCGGTTTTGATTTTCGAGAAGAATACAATTTATGGCACTTTTTCCTTTCTCCTCTTCAGTCAACCTAGGATCTTAATTTATGGAATCATTTTTTATTTCTATCCCATAATCATTTCGTTTGTTAGGCAATCTTTGAGGTAAAGGATACATATCTCCTCTTGCTCTAGGCGGATAAGGACAATTCGTGCTCACATGACCTAACTCTCCACAAGAAAACAAGTCACCATCGCTCTTCAAAAATATCATCCTCCATTTCTTCTTCTACTTCCTAAATTTTCATTATTGGTTTGTCCTACCGGTCCTCCACTTCCTCTTCCCCAAAGTCTCCCTCTCAAAGCTACTAACCTCATATTTTACAATTGACCTGATAATTGATCTTCAACCTCTGGTGCTAATTGAGCATTTTGTCTTGTTAAATTTTGAAAATTTTGTCCATCCCCCCTGCTAATTTTGGTCTTTGTTTTCAACATTAGGTCTTCTAAATGACTCTCTCTCTTTTTAAATTTCTCAATTTTTATTTCCTTTTCTATGGCAATTAGTATGGGTTCCTCAAAAGTACTTGGTTCCTTACTTTTCAACTTTTTCCTCACCTCTCCCTGCAATTTTTCAACAAACTATTTTATTTTCAACATTTTTGGGGCTCTCTCTCCAAGGCCTAAATATGCATTCCAACAATCCCAAAGTTTGGTGCACTCTAGGGCAAAGAGTTCTATGGTCTAGTCTTCTTCTTTTTTACAAGTTTCTATTTTTCTCCAAAGGTCTTAGGAAATTTCAATTTCCTTAAAACAATCAAGAAATGCTTGCTTGGATGCTTCATATTCCATAGGAATAGGAGGATTTCTCATTCTAAGGGTCTGTATAAAGATGGTACAATCTCGAAGGGTACATTTACACTCAGTGTGGGTGCATGCAAGACGGCCCTTTATTCCCAACAAGTTTTTCAAATTGATTATATCTAGCTTTTGGAATCAGAGAATTACTTGTTTTTAGAAAATCTGATGCACAATTTTTGGGTGTTAGGTTTGTGTTACATTGGTAAAAGAATTATGAAAGAATATTTAGTGTTTATAGCTAGAAGGGTGGCAAGGATGCATGCCCTGCCACCTAATTATTTTTCCCCTCTATAACCTTTGCTATTTACTTCGAAAATTTACTCTTTAATTGTCATAATTAGCATTGCTATCTGTATCACTAATTCTTACTAACAATGTTAATAGTGACACTAGTAGAAATGCTAATAGCGGTGGATCTATCATGTCATTAATAACAACTTGAATAGCAATGACCAAAGTGATTTTTTCCATGAATAATTCTATTTCTTTAAACATTAGTATTGGATAGCCAGTGTGCTAGCATGCCAACCACTTGCGAGCCTATGCTCCAAGATGGCAACCACTTGTGAGCCTATGCAAAAAAACATTATAGTTTCCCTCCTTTGCTTTTAATCAGTCACGTGATTAGGCACAATGTGATTAGGCACGAGAGTCAAGACATTATAAATTTAATTGGTCACCATCACCACTCCTTGATAGCTCGAGTACTATTTTGTGACAAATTTCAAGATTCTTCTTTAACTATTTTTATAATATAGTATGTTATAACCAATAAGCAATTATAAAATCATAGAATCAAGATTTTGTGGAAAAAAGATAAATCTAATCCTACCATAAAATGAAGATTTAGGAAAAGAAATTATAGTGGTTTAGATTCTATAGGAAAATATTTATTTTAGATATATTATTTAGTTGGTATATCTACAAAATGCATCAATAGTTTAGTTATCAATAATATAATGTGACTTTAGAAAACTAAAACTTACAAGTATACTTGGACAAAAATTTACTACAATGCATCAACAAGAAAGTGGAAGCCTATTTTTTTGGCTTGTTTTTTACTTTTGTTTCAATGAATGCATCCACATAGAGGATCAAAATCATAAGGCGGTCATCATGAGCCTTCTTTGTGTACAAACAAGGATCCATATCATGCATAATAACCAAGTGAATGCATAAAAGCATCAAATGTATCACATTAGGGCCAAAAATGTTTCAAAATGGCACTCGTAAGAAAATAATTAAGTTGCTAATTGGAAGAGGTGTTTAAAAGAGAAAAACCCTCCAAGTTTGGCTACTTGAATGTGATTAATGAGAGAATGTATGATTCATTTAAGAGGTCGGGTATTAAATATCTTCAATCTTTTATGAATGTTAAGTGTCACCTTTTCAGTCTTATTCTCTTGGAAATGGCAAAATCTTGTATTTTTGAATTTTCGCACCAAAAGACTCTGCTCATTTATTCCTCGATGTTCATTTTTTGCACCTCTCTTTCCTGTGATTCTATTTCCTTCTCTGTGATATTGTTGCTACGTTCAGGGTTCCCTACCAAAATGTTTACCAATACCTCTTCTAGCAATACAAGCACAGCCCCACCATGCAAGTATAAACTTACTATTCAGTTAGATCCTATCTATTCATCTTGGAGGAGTATACACCATTGAGGATTGTTGGATAAGGATGAAGCTAACAGGTTGCGATTACAAGGAAAGAAGCATGTAGACTTATGGATGGATGAAAGTATTTATCCTTCGGACCCTTCTACAGGTAAACCTCCTTTTTAGAATATTCACAACTTCATAAGGTATGTTGGATATGGTTGTGATGGGATGCTTGGCTATTGCATGAGGTTATATTTTGTATATTTTACATTTAGAGAACAAATGCATGAAATGAAGGAAGCATTAACATTGGCACAAAAAACTATTTCTGAGCTAACGGACAAGGTTGATAATCTAGAAAACTCTAATCAGTATTTGCAAGAAAAATTATTGCGCTTGAAAGAAACTCTAATAGGATTTAGACAGAGAAAAAAACCACTTAAAAATATAATGGACTTGTGTAGTGTGGTGAAGACAAAAATACTAAATCTTGCGAAGAGATATGTCTCTAATATTCTAGGTATTAATATTCGAGAGAATGATGAGAGGATTAAGCATATTAAAGAAACCATGACAAAGAAGGACATTATAAGGATTCTTAAATCACCTGAAAATGTAAAATTAAGAAGCCAAACTTTGAAAGAGTTAGTGAAAGATTTAAAAGGAATAGGTAAACCAAATGAAATAGTGGAGACATGTGACAGTATGGGTATCAGTCAGTTATTGTGCTCTCTCTAAATTGTGGTTTACAAATCTTAAATGTCATAGAATAAGTGCATTTGGTTTGCCTCGGCCTCTTGCAGTTTCAATTGCTAGGATAGCTATGAATCGTAGCATTCCATATGTTTTTGGGAAGTATATCCATATAGAAGGATCTATGCCCTATGAAAAACATAAAAACACATTTAATAATATTTGGATTGATCATAAAAGAGTCCAGATTGCAATGGTCCATATGTATAAATTTACTGTCCAAGAATGTGGTGGTATTTTTAAGTTCGCACTAAAATTGGATGAAGCACAGATTCAAAAGGGACAAAAGATAGAAAGAGTCAGCATCTATATCATGAATAGGGCATTGGGTTACAGTTTTGTAGGGGGAAAGAACAACAGTTTAAGATACAATCCGAGATGGAGCTTTGGTGGATTGGTGTGGCCCAAGTACCAACTAAAAGTCATGAAATCTTGAAATTGTTATTCTCTCATATAGGTATTCCTAATATTATAAAGTCTCAAAGTGAAGGTGAAATGTTGATAGTTGATGGTGTTGATAGTTTTAATGTTGAATGGCATATGAGTGCCGACTTAAAAAGTATCAAATGTATGCTTGGATTAAGTAATGGGGCCAATGAGAAATATCCTTTTATTTATTCCATGGAGAGTTTGGGATCCAAAGAATGGAGTACTTTGCGGCCAGCAAGAAGAGCCCCGACTTGGAACTCTATAGTTGAGCAAGTTCAAAAACGTGGATGGCTTGTGGGATCCTATTCTCTCAATCTCTCTAAGGAATGTTCATATTTGTACCTTGAATGCGGAGATTAGAATAATTTATAAGTTGCTTAGATTGCATCTTGACTATGCATATTCAATAAAACCAATATCTTTGTCAGATGAGTGCATTGATAAATGTGAGGCTTTATTGTCAAAAATGGATTTTCATGGAGGTCAAGTTCACCTAAGAAAGGATCCAATAGCCTTAGGGAAAACAAGAGAGGTCTTATCAGATGTCTCTATGGGGGGTGCAAAAGCTAGACGATTTCTAAGAAATCATATTGGTAAACAAATGAACACATTGTGGGAGTGTTGGAGAGAGTATAAGATGAGTATGCCAGGAAGTATCTAGCCCTGGAGGTAGAGAAGCTTGGACCATAACCAAATATTTAGATGGCTGCTGTCTTTTCCAAAAACATAACTTTGTGCGCATTGTACTACAAACCTGATTATCCACCAAGAATCCTTGTAAGTGCTTTAACACAGAGAATTGGCCATGAGGCCTCCTCTGAGAAAGTGCTATGCAAAACCAACAAAATATTGGGATCAATCTTCGATATGTAATGCCCAAGTGCAACATCCTTTAGGGAACTACCACCAACTCTCGATCCTTTGGCTCTTCCCAAGAAATTTTCCTCATTTGCAATCTCCAACGGTAAAAGCAATAGTTAGAATGAAAAAATGAAAATATTTATGTGGTTCCACAAAAACAAAATAATGCATTACCATTTGATTTTCATCACTCTCAAGTTTGCTTGGATTCCATAAGCTAATTGATGTCTCCTTAACATCCTTGAGCTCCTTTACATATTCTGACTCCTCCCTTCCAAAATCGGAGATTCCAAGCTTCTCTTGAAATTGGTCACCAAACTCTTTCTCAACAGCTTGTACCTCTCTCTCTCAGCATCTTTAACCTTGCTTAAACATAGGGACAAAGTATTTGATGCATCTATAAACTTATCATCAGACATTTGACTATCTAATTTAAGTAAGTCCTCCTTGGACTCATTTTCAACATCCACTATGTCTTTTGCATCTACAGATGCCTTTGCAATAACTACCAAGCAATAAATTTCTCTCAAATTAAAAAGAATTTGGAGATCATACAATAATATGTACTCATTGTCTTTAATTGGGAAAGTAGGCAAAGATGGAACGATTAGGCTTAAAGGAGTGTTAGATGGCTCATCAATCTCTATAGTGGTCTCTTCCATTATTGTCTCTGCTTTGAATTCAGCAACATCTAGGTCCTTTGCAACTAATGCTTCCATTTGGGTGTCTAGTTGCTCCTCAATATCAATATCATCTACAATCTCTTTAAGAAGGCAATAGCTAGATAATTTTGAGATTTCTTTATGCTTTTCATCAGATCTTAGAGGGTATTTCACAAGGGAAAATACAATAAATGCAGTAGACTTAAGCATAAGCTTGCATATTTTTGGGTGAAAATAGTATAACTCAGATGCATAAAATCTATCAAACACCATATTGGGGAATATGGAATTTTCCCATAAGTTTGGGACACGTGGTCAAATATTTGGATTTGTCATAACTTGAACACTATAACTCCAAATTGAGCGCTCTATAGCTCAATAGATTCCATTTTTCAAGCGCTTTCCAATGATAGGTCACATCATATGGTTCTAAGAAACGTATGTGAATGTTATCCGTGTGCCACCTTTTTAGTATTCAAAAAATGGGAATTGGGAGATTCCCAAACTCACTAATATTGTGTTATCAAGAGAATGATAACCACATTTCTTGGTAAATAAGGACTTCTCAGTGCTAGACCTTCCAACAGGGGTGTGAACATACTCCTTGAAATCCAACTGAACAACAGGATATGCCAACTCTTCAGACTCTGCAAAATATTCCTTGATAAAGCCATTTGAGAAAATTAAGAACATGATCAAGGTCCCACTCTGGATTGCAAATCTCCCTAGTTATTAGATCGAAAGCAATGTCAATATTGTTTTCTATGAGAAAATCAAAAAGCTTCTCAGAGGTTGTGACATCTGTAATTTGAGACAACGCTGGGATCCTCACAAGAGACTTTGAAGCCTTTCCCTTCTTTGAATCCTTTTGCTTGAACCTTCAATTGTCACAAACATATGAGATGCTATTGAAATATTTGAGGCAACTAACTCATTTTTCATTGTGGGCTCAAGGACTCTTTTCCTCTTGATAGATGTTGAGGTAGACATGTGTGACATCTCTGTACCAGACATCTTCTTGAGATTCAATAGCTCTAAAGGCGCACAAGTGAAATACCACTACTTTTAACGTTATTTTACTTACTCCGTGAGGTGGAGGCGGGGTTGAGCCCCTGCTTCTGGTCTTAAGGCGCACTCGCGTGTGTTGATCCAGGCGGAAGACATTGTCAGGTGGGGAGTTTGGCTGGGGCGGCACATCTGTTAAAAGATAACGCAAGTGTCCTAAGATGAGCTCAACGAGAACAGAAATCTTGTGGCCTGAAGAAATGGGGAAGAAAAGTGCGCAAAAAAATTTAGGTGCCCTTAAATAGGGGCGAGAGGGGAAGAAGAAACGTTCCAAAAACCCTAATCAAATGGCTAATGAGAACATGACACATGGACATCAGCACCCGCGAGTATATAAGAACTTCTCACTTGGCGCAAACGCAAATTCACACCTTATGCATGACTGCCGTTCATTTGACAGTTCTCACGTATCCGATCGATAGAGGTGCCGTACGTTCGACGTTAATGATGTCGAAAGCTGCTGAGTTGTCCAAAACAGTGCGATAATATACTTCACCAACTTTAGCAACAACCTTCATCATGTTTTATTGTAGCTATAGAGCTGTTGAGTTGTCCGAAGCAACACGATAGCACATATCACGAACTTTAGCAATAACCTTCATCGTGTCATATTGGAGCTATAGAGCTTCTTCTTGTCTTCTCACACTGCACTGTGACTAGGGAAAATACAAAGCAAGGGCGTGCAAACAGAAACACAAGGAACTCATGCATTCGTGTTGTGTTAGAATCTGCCAATACAAAGCGATTAGGGCAAAGGAGGAACTCAAATTTACTCTATCATATTGTATTGGCCCAACCTTTATTGTGAAGCAAGGAGCAGGAGTTCAAGGCTTCCATCTAGTCTCCGTTTCGCCACGATGGGAGTCAATTGTCTTAGTATTTAGCTTCCTTATCGCACCCTGTGGGTTTCAATGACCACGGCAAAACAAACTACAAGGAAGGTCTTGGTGAAGAAATATTTTGAAGAAGGTCATGAGCTAATTGTTGAGGAGACAGTTGAAGAAATTTTTGTCCTTGTTACACCAATTGGTAAAGTTTATTCAGGTGAATCCTCAAAGAGCAAGTCATTTGGTGAGTTTGAGCCTTCATCTTCTCCTCACTCTTAGCTTCCCAAGGAAGCTCCTGTGAGGAAAAAGAGAAAGTCAAGATGGTTTTACATGCAGAGGTGTTTTGCAGAGATCAGGAAAGCTTAAAAGTCAACTAGTCACCTCATTCCTAAGGCTACATTTTTTAGACTGGTCAAGGAGATATCTGATAGGTTGTCCTATGTTGCT